>NW_026601414.1:45000-52855 GCF_029448725.1 Salvelinus fontinalis
ATGTGCCCTGATCCCCCTGCCCTGCTCACAGCAGTGTGTGTGAGAGAGAGACAGAAAGACAGATAGAATGATGGACTGTGAAAAGGATTGTGGTTCCAGTGGGATTGAGATGTAGATAATTGAGTGTGTTGTTGGAGAGACGTCTGAGAGGGATCTGTTACTCTATTGTACTCCTCTAATCCCCCCATAGGCCTCACGCATCATATGCGCAAAAAAATGCTAATATTGTTACCATGACTTGAATGGGATTTGTGCCACAAATGCTAAAACATTAGCGTTTGGGAATAGGGAAACTAAACCAAAGCATGGATTGTCCATAGACATACTATAGACATTTGTCCATAGTCCAAGTCATACTTTGTCCATAGACTGCTTACAGTGTAAATAAACCAATGTGTAATGTTTTAATTTGAGTGAACTATTTCTTAGTCCTTAGAGACTGAGTGTGTTTCTTTATGTTTGACCTGTCACTTTGTTATTTCAGGACAATGGTTTGGAGTTCAGAAGTAAACTCAGCCACAACCAA
The DNA here is from genome assembly GCF_029448725.1 of Salvelinus fontinalis. NCBI lineage: Eukaryota > Metazoa > Chordata > Actinopteri > Salmoniformes > Salmonidae > Salvelinus > Salvelinus fontinalis. Next base: position 45,527 of record NW_026601414.1, read on the forward strand.
CACACACAACTCACCCACGCATCTGCGTCCCGAGGAGGACAGCTGAAAGCCGGCGGGACACACACAACTCACCCACGCATCTGCGTCCCGAGGAGGACAGCTGAAAGCCGGCGGGACACACACAACTCACCCACGCATCTGCGTCCCGAGGAGGACAGCTGGATGCCGGTGGGACACACACAACTCACCCACGCATCTGCGTCCCGAGGAGGACAGCTGGATGCCGGTGGGACACACACAACTCACCCACGCATCTGCGTCCCGAGGAGGACAGCTGAAAGCCGGCGGGACACACACAACTCACCCACGCATCTGCGTCCCGAGGAGGACAGCTGGATGCCGGTGGGACACACACAACTCACCCACGCATCTGCGTCCCGAGGAGGACAGCTGGAAGCCGGCGGGACACACACAACTCACCCACGCATCTGCGTCCCGAGGAGGACAGCTGAAAGCCGGCGGGACACACACAACTCACCCACGCATCTGCGTCCCGAGGAGGACAGCTGGATGCCGGTGGGACACACACAACTCACCCACGCATCTGCGTCCCGAGGAGGACAGCTGAAAGCCGGCGGGACACACACAACTCACCCACGCATCTGCGTCCCGAGGAGGACAGCTGAAAGCCGGTGGGACACACACAACTCACCCACGCATCTGCGTCCCGAGGAGGACAGCTGGATGCCGGTGGGACACACACAACTCACCCACGCATCTGCGTCCCGAGGAGGACAGCTGAAAGCCGGCGGGACACACACAACTCACCCACGCATCTGCGTCCCGAGGAGGACAGCTGGAAGCCGGCGGGACACACACAGGTGAAGCTGCCCTCAGTGTTGGAGCAGGTCCCAAACAGACAGATGTCTGGGGTCTGAGAACACTCATCAATATCTACAACACAGAGATATAGCTCATCAATATCTACAACACAGAGATAGAACTCATCAATATCTACAACACAGAGATATAGCTCATCAATATCTACAACACAGAGATAGAACTCATCAATATCTACAACACAGAGATAGAACTCATCAATATCTACAACACAGAGATATAGCTCATCAATATCTACAACACAGAGATAGAACTCATCAATATCTACAACACAGAGATAGAACTCATCAATATCTACAACACAGAGATATAGCTCATCAATATCTACAACACAGAGATAGAACTCATCAATATCTACAACACAGAGATATAGCTCATCAATATCTACAACACAGAGATAGAACTCATCAATATCTACAACACAGAGATAGAACTCATCAATATCTACAACACAGAGAGAGAACACTCATCAATATCTAGAACGCAGAGATAGAACACTCATCAACATCTAGAACACAGAGAGAGAACACTCATCAACATCTAGAACATAGAGATAGTACACTCATCAACATCTAGAACATAGAGATAGAACACTCATCAACATCTAGAACACAGAGATAGAACACTCATCAACATCTAGAATACAGAGAGAGAACACTCATCAACATCTAGAACATAGAGATAGAACACTCATCAATATCTAGAACACAGAGAGAGAACACTCATCAACATCTAGAACACAGAGAGAGAACACTCATCAACATATAGAACATAGAGATAGAACACTCATCAACATCTAGAACACAGAGATAGAACACTCATCAATATCTAGAACACAGAGAGAGAACACTCATCAACATCTAGAACATAGAGATAGAACACTCATCAACATCTAGAACACAGAGATAGAACACTCATCAACATCTAGAATACAGAGAGAGAACACTCATCAACATCTAGAACATAGAGATAGAACACTCATCAATATCTAGAACACAGAGAGAGAACACTCATCAACATCTAGAACACAGAGAGAGAACACTCATCAACATCTAGAACATAGAGATAGAACACTCATCAACATCTAGAATACAGAGAGAGAACACTCATCAACATCTAGAACATAGAGATAGAACACTCATCAATATCTAGAACACAGAGAGAGAACACTCATCAACATCTAGAACACAGAGAGAGAACACTCATCAACATCTAGAACATAGAGATAGAACACTCATCAACATCTAGAACACAGAGATAGAACACTCATCAATATCTAGAACACAGAGAGAGAACACTCCTCAACATCTAGAACATAGAGATAGAGAGATAGAACACTCATCGATATCTAGAACACAGGGATAGAACACTCATCAATATCTAGAACACAGAGAGAGATCACTCCTCAACATCTAGAACATAGAGATAGAGAGATAGAACACTCATCAACATCTAGAACACAGAGGTAGAGAGATAGAACACTCATCAATATCTAGAACATAGAGATAGAGAGATAGAACAATCATCAATATCTAGAACACAGAGAGAACACGCATCAATATCTAGAACACAGAGAGAACACTCATCAACTGTCACGCCCTGACCATAGGAAGCCTTTATTTTCTATGGTAGAGTAGGTCAGGGCGTGACTAGGGATTTAGTCTAGTTTATATTTTCTATGTGGGGTTCTAGTTTGTTTTTTCTATGTTGGTGTGTTGATATGATTCCCAATTAGAGGCAGCTGGCTATCGTTGTCTCTAATTGGGGATCATACTTAAGTCAAATTTTTTCACCTGTGTTATGGGATATTGTTTTGAGTAAGTGTATGTAGCACCTCTGTTGTCACGGTTTGTTGTTTCGTTTGTTTGTTTTGCAAAAGTTTCACTATTAAATATTATGTGGAACTCAAAATACACTGCGCCTTGTTCCGTCTATACAAACGAACGTGACATCAACATCTAAAACACAGAGAAATAACTCATCAATATCTAGAACACAGAGATAGAACACTCATCAATATCTAGAACACAGAGATAGAACACTCATCAATATCTAGAACACAGAGATAGAACACTCATCAATATCTAGAACACAGAGAGAGAACACTCATCAATATCTAGAACACAGAGATAGAACACTCATCAACATCTAGAATACAGAGGTAGAACACTCATCAATATCTAGAACACAGAGAGAGAACACTCATCAATATCTAGAACAAAGAGAGAGAACACTCATCAACATCTAGAACACAAAGAGAGAACACTCATCAACATTTAGAACACAGAGAGCGAACACTCATCAACATCTAGAACACAGAGAGAGAACACTCATCAACATCTAGAACACAGAGAGAGAACACTCATCAACATCTAGAACACAGAGAGAGAACACTCATCAACATCTAGAACACAGAGAGAGAACACTCATCAACATCTAGAACATAGATATAGAGAGAGAACACTCATCAACATCTAGAACACAGAGATAGAACACTCATCAACATCTAGAACACAAATAGAGTACACTCATCAACATCTAGAACACAGAGATAGAACACTCATCAACATCTAGAACACAAAGAGAGAACACTCATCAACATCTAGAATACAGAGGTAGAACACTCATCAATATCTAGAACATAGAGATAGAGAGATAGAACACTCATCAACATCTAGAATACAGAGGTAGAACACTCATCAATATCTAGAACATAGAGATAGAGCGATAGAACACTCATCAACATCTAGAACACAGAGATAGAACACTCATCAATATCTAGAACATGGAGATAGAACACTCATCAATATCTAGAACACAGAGAGAGAACACTCATCAACACCTAGAACACAGAGATAGAACACTCATCACATTCTAGAACACAGTGAAAGAACACTCATCAACATCTAGAACACAGAGATAGAACACTCATCAACATCTAGAACACAGAGATGGAACACCCATCAATATCTAGAACATAGAGATAGAGAGATAGAACACTCATCAACATCTAGAACACAGAGAGAGAACACTCATCAATATCTAGAACACAGAGATAGAACACTCATCAACATCTAGAACATAGAGATAGAGAGAGATAGAACACTCATCAACATCTAGAACACAGAGATAGAACACTCATCAACATCTAGAACACAGAGATAGAACACTCATCAACATCTAGAACATAGAGATAGAGAGATAGAACACTCATCAACATCTAGAACACAGAGAGAGAACACTCATCAACATCTAGAACACAGAGATAGAACACTCATCAACATCTAGAACACAGAGATAGAACAGTCATCAATTTCTAGAACATAGAGATAGAACACACAGATCAATAACTGTAATAATCACACAGAATAGTGAGTTGTGCTCTAGTCTAATGTATGTTTCTACTGTGAGACCATTAGTCTAAAATGGCCTCTACAGCCCACTACTCTTACCAACTGGTCCTGTTACTAACTAAACACAACACCAGTGACTTGTAGGAACTACAGAGCATGGAGTGGAATAGAAAGAGCTCTGTACATGACTGTATCTCTTCATCACTCTTACTCTATAAACATACAGAGTGTGTGTGTGTGTGGGTGCGCGTGTGTGTGTGTGTGTGTGTGTGTGTGTGTGTGTGTGTGTGTGTGTGGTGTGTGTGTGTGTGTGTGTGTGTGGTGTGTGTGTGTGTGTGTGTGTGTGTCGAGTGTGTGTGTGTGTGTGTGTGTGTGTGTGTGTGTGTGTGTGTGTGTGTGTGTGTGTGTGTGTGTGTGTGTGTGTGTGTGTGTGTGTGTGTGTGTGTGTGTGTGTGTGTGTGTGTGCGCGCGTGCGTGCGTGCGTGCGTGCGTGTGTGCGTGTGTGTTAGGGTTGCAAAGGGATGGTATATTACTGGAAACGTTCTAAGTTTACCACTAAACTACCAAAATGTTGGTATCTTTCAGGGATTTTATGTCATCTATCACAAGACTTCTAGTGGCCCTTTTGGGTACTGTGTGGCCTTATCAAATGTAAAACATATGAAATAATTAAATAAGATGTTTAGAAAAAATAGAATGACAAGGCGGTAAAATAATATACTAAATATAAAGATGCTTTTTGTCATTAATGAGGCTTTTTCCTCTGTAACCACATGGTCTGTCTACTAGAAACTCAAGGACAATATGGGCGCAGATGAAAATACAAATAATGATACGATACATGAATACATTTTTCTAAAGTTATTCAAGTATAAATGACCAAAGTTACGATAGATTGCCATAGATTTTTGGTTAATTACCAAAATGACTGAAGATTTCCAAGTGTATGTATGTTACCTTCACAGGTCTCGTCCTGTATATAGTAGCCAAGTGGGCAGATACACCTGTAGGAGCCGTCCAGATTCTGACAGGTGCCTGGACCACAAGTCCCAGGGTTCACTGCACACTCATTGATGTCTGGGAGACAGAACACACACCACATTACACACACTCAGTTAAACTCTTTAGAAATGAAACCAAGTTAATACAACATGGAAAAACAGATAAGAGGAGAGAGAAAGGGATGACAAAGGTGTGAGAGGAGTGTGAGAGGAGAGAGTAATGACAGAATGAAGGGCAGGATCAGAAGGGAGGAAACAGTTGGAGAGGAAGGAGATAAGGAGAGAGTAATGACAGGAGGAAGGGAGGAGAGAGATAGAGAGGAAGGAGATAAGGAGAGAGTAATGACAGGAGGAAGGGAGGGATCAGGAGGGAGGAGAGAGATAGAGAGGAAGGAGATAAGGAGAGAGTAATGACAGGAGGAAGGGAGGAGAGAGATAGAGAGGAAGGAGATAAGGAGAGAGTAATGACAGGAGGAAAGGAGGGATCAGGAGGGAGGAGAGAGATAAAGAGGAAGGAGATAAGGAGAGAGTAATGACAGGAGGAAGGGCGGGATCAGGAGGGAGGAGAGAGATAGAGAAGAAGGAGATAAGGAGAGAGAGTAATGACAGGAGGACGGGAGGAGAGAGATAGAGAGGAAGGAGATAAGGAGAGAGTAATGACAGGAGGAAGGGAGGAGAGAGATAGAGAGGAAGGAGATAAGGAGAGAGATTAATGACAGGAGGAAGGGAGGAGAGAGATAGAGAGGAAGGAGATAAGGAGAGAGTAATGACAGGAGGAAGGGAGGAGAGAGATAGAGAGGAAAGAGATAAGGAGAGAGTAATGACAGGAGGATGGGAGGAGAGAGATAGAGAGGAAGGAGATAAGGAGAGAGTAATGACAGGAGGAAGGGAGGGATCAGAAGGGAGGAGAGAGATAGAGAGGAAGGAGATAAGGAGAGAGTAATGACAGGAGGACGGGAGGAGAGAGATAGAGAGGAAGGAGATAAGGAGAGAGTAATGACAGGAGGACAGGAGGAGAGAGATAGAGAGGAAGGAGATAAGGAGAGAGAGTAATGACATGAGGAAGGGAGGGATCAGGAGGGAGGAGAGAGATAAAGAGGAAGGAGATAAGGAGAGAGTAATGACAGGAGGAAGGGAGGGATCAGAAGGGAGGAGAGAGATAGAGAGGAAGGAGATAAGGAGAGAGTAATGACAGGAGGAAGGGAGGGCTCAGAAGGGAGGAGAGAGATAGAGAGGAAGGAGATAAGGAGAGAGTAATGACAGGAGTACGGGAGGAGAGAGATAGAGAGGAAGGAGATAAGGAGAGAGAGTAATGACAGGAGGACGGGAGGAGAGAGATAGAGAGGAAGGAGATAAGGAGAGAGTAATGACAGGAGGACGGGAGGAGAGAGATAGAGAGGAAGGAGATAAGGAGAGAGAGTAATGCCAGGAGTACGGGAGGAGAGAGATAGAGAGGAAGGAGATAAGGAGAGAGTAATGACAGGAGGAAGGGAGGGATCAGGAGGGAGGAGAGAGATAGAGAGGAAAGAGATAAGGAGAGAGTAATGACAGGAGGACGGGAGGAGGAGATAGAGAGGAAGGAGATAAGGAGAGAGTAATGACAGGAGGAAGGGAGGGATCAGGAGCAAGGAGAGAGATAGAGAGGAAAGAGATAATGAGAGAGTAATGACAGGAGGACGGGAGGAGAGAGATAGAGAGGAAGGAGATAATGAGAGAGTAATGACAGGAGGAAGGGAGGGCTCAGAAGGGAGGAGAGAGATAGAGAGGAAGGCGATAAGGAGAGAGTAATGACAGGAGTACGGGAGGAGAGAGATAGAGAGGAAGGAGATAAGGAGAGAGAGTAATGACAGGAGGACGGGAGGAGAGAGATAGAGAGGAAGGAGATAAGGAGAGAGTAATGACAGGAGGAAGGGAGGGATCAGGAGGGAGGAGAGAGATAGAGAGGAAAGAGATAAGGAGAGAGTAATGACAGGAGGACGGGAGGAGAGAGATAGAGAGGAAGGAGATAAGGAGAGAGTAATGACAGGAGGACGGGAGGAGAGAGATAGAGAGGAAGGAGATAATGAGAGAGTAATGACAGGAGGAAGGGAGGGATCAGGAGGGAGGAGAGAGATAGAGAGGAAGAAGACAAGGAG
>NW_026601415.1:0-52714 GCF_029448725.1 Salvelinus fontinalis
CTGTATTTCAACATGATTTAGAGCTTGTTTTTGGAAAAGTGTTTATTTCTGTATTTCAACATGATTTAGAGCTTGTTTTTGGAAAAGTGTTTATTTCTGTATTTCAATGTTGCAACTTGCTGAAAACTGTCCACAGTGTTCCTAACATCCTGATTAAACAGTACTGAAAAAAATTAACTTCCAGAGTGCATCAAACATGATTTAGAGCTTGTTTATGGAAAAGTTTTTATTTCTGTATTTCAACATGATTTGGAGCTTGTTTTTGGAAAAGTGTTTATTTCTGTATTTCAATGTTGCAACTTGCTGAAAACTGTCCACAGTGTTCCTAACATCCTGATTAAACACTACTGAAAAAAATTAACTTCCAGAGTGCATCAAACATGATTTAGAGCTTGTTTATGGAAAAGTGTCAATTTCTGTATTTCAACATGATTTGGAGCTTGTTTTTGGAAAAGTGTTAATTTCTGTATTTCAACATGATTTAGAGCTTGTTTTTGGAAAAGTGTTTATTTCTGTATTTCAATGTTGCAACTTGCTGAAAACTGTCCACAGTGTTCCTAACATCCTGATTAAACACTACTGAAAAAAAATAACTTCCAGAGTGCATCAAACATGATTTAGAGCTTGTTTATGGAAAAGTGTCAATTTCTGTATTTCAACATGATTTGGAGCTTGTTTTTGGAAAAGTGTTAATTTCTGTATTTCAACATGATTTAGAGCTTGTTTTTGGAAAAGTGTTTATTTCTGTATTTCAACATGATTTAGAGCTTGTTTTTGGAAAAGTGTTTATTTCTGTATTTCAATGTTGCAACTTGCTGAAAACTGTCCACAGTGTTCCTAACATCCTGATTAAACAGTACTGAAAAAAATTAACTTCCAGAGTGCATCAAACATGATTTAGAGCTTGTTTATGGAAAAGTTTTTATTTCTGTATTTCAACATGATTTGGAGCTTGTTTTTGGAAAAGTGTTTATTTCTGTATTTCAATGTTGCAACTTGCTGAAAACTGTCCACAGTGTTCCTAACATCCTGATTAAACAGTACTGAAAAAAAATAACTTCCAGAGTGCATCAAACATGATTTAGAGCTTGTTTATGGAAAAGTGTCAATTTCTGTATTTCAACATGATTTGGAGCTTGTTTTTGGAAAAGTGTTAATTTCTGTATTTCAACATGATTTAGAGCTTGTTTTTGGAAAAGTGTTTATTTCTGTATTTCAACATGATTTAGAGCTTGTTTTTGGAAAAGTGTTTATTTCTGTATTTCAATGTTGCAACTTGCTGAAAACTGTCCACAGTGTTCCTAACATCCTGATTAAACAGTACTGAAAAAAAATTAACTTCCAGAGTGCATCAAACATGATTTAGAGCTTGTTTATGGAAAAGTGTCAATTTCTGTATTTCAACATGATTTGGAGCTTGTTTTTGGAAAAGTGTCAATTTCTGTATTTCAACATGATTTGAAGCTTGTTTTTGAAAAGTGCTTATTTCTGTATTTCAACATGATTTGGAGCTTGTTTTTGGAAAAGTGTTTATTTCTGTATTTCAATGTTGCAACTTGCTGAAAACTGTCCACAGTGTTCCTAACATCCTGATTAAACACTACTGAAAAAAATTAACTTCCAGAGTGCATCAAACATGATTTAGAGCTTGTTTATGGAAAAGTGTCAATTTCTGTATTTCAACATGATTTGGAGCTTGTTTTTGGAAAAGTGTTAATTTCTGTATTTCAACATGATTTAGAGCTTGTTTTTGGAAAAGTGTTTATTTCTGTATTTCAATGTTGCAACTTGCTGAAAACTGTCCACAGTGTTCCTAACATCCTGATTAAACACTACTGAAAAAAAATAACTTCCAGAGTGCATCAAACATGATTTAGAGCTTGTTTATGGAAAAGTGTCAATTTCTGTATTTCAACATGATTTAGAGCTTGTTTTTGGAAAAGTGTTTATTTCTGTATTTCAACATGATTTAGAGCTTGTTTTTGGAAAAGTGTTTATTTCTGTATTTCAATGTTGCAACTTGCTGAAAACTGTCCACAGTGTTCCTAACATCCTGATTAAACAGTACTGAAAAAAATTAACTTCCAGAGTGCATCAAACATGATTTAGAGCTTGTTTATGGAAAAGTTTTTATTTCTGTATTTCAACATGATTTGGAGCTTGTTTTTGGAAAAGTGTTTATTTCTGTATTTCAATGTTGCAACTTGCTGAAAACTGTCCACAGTGTTCCTAACATCCTGATTAAACAGTACTGAAAAAAAATTAACTTCCAGAGTGCATCAAACATGATTTAGAGCTTGTTTATGGAAAAGTGTCAATTTCTGTATTTCAACATGATTTGGAGCTTGTTTTTGGAAAAGTGTAAATTTCTGTATTTCAACATGATTTGAAGCTTGATTTTGAAAAGTGCTTATTTCTGTTTTTCAACATGATTTAGAGCTTGTTTTTGGAAAAGTGTTTATTTCTGTATTTCAATGTTGCAACTTGCTGAAAACTGTCCACAGTGTTCCTAACATCCTGATTAAACAGTACTGAAAAAAAATTAACTTCCAGAGTGCATCAAACATGATTTAGAGCTTGTTTATGGAAAAGTGTCAATTTCTGTATTTCAACATGATTTGGAGCTTGTTTTTGGAAAAGTGTCAATTTCTGTATTTCAACATGATTTGAAGCTTGTTTTTGAAAAGTGCTTATTTCTGTATTTCAACATGATTTGGAGCTTGTTTTTGGAAAAGTGTTTATTTCTGTATTTCAATGTTGCAACTTGCTGAAAACTGTCCACAGTGTTCCTAACATCCTGATTAAACAGTACTGAAAAAAAATTAACTTCCAGAGTGCATCAAACATGATTTAGAGCTTGTTTATGGAAAAGTGTTTATTTCTGTATTTCAACATGATTTGGAGCTTGTTTTTGGAAAAGTGTCAATTTCTGTATTTCAACATGATTTGAAGCTTGTTTTTGAAAAGTGCTTATTTCTGTATTTCAACATGATTTGGAGCTTGTTTTTGGAAAAGTGTTTATTTCTGTATTTCAATGTTGCAACTTGCTGAAAACTGTCCACAGTGTTCCTAACATCCTGATTAAACAGTACTGAAAAAAAATAACTTCCAGAGTGCATCAAACATGATTTAGAGCTTGTTTATGGAAAAGTGTCAATTTCTGTATTTCAACATGATTTGGAGCTTGTTTTTGGAAAAGTGTTAATTTCTGTATTTCAACATGATTTAGAGCTTGTTTTTGGAAAAGTGTTTATTTCTGTATTTCAACATGATTTAGAGCTTGTTTTTGGAAAAGTGTTTATTTCTGTATTTCAATGTTGCAACTTGCTGAAAACTGTCCACAGTGTTCCTAACATCCTGATTAAACAGTACTGAAAAAAAATTAACTTCCAGAGTGCATCAAACATGATTTAGAGCTTGTTTATGGAAAAGTTTTTATTTCTGTATTTCAACATGATTTGGAGCTTGTTTTTGGAAAAGTGTTTATTTCTGTATTTCAATGTTGCAACTTACTGAAAACTGTCCACAGTGTTCCTAACATCCTGATTAAACAGTACTGAAAAAAAATAACTTCCAGAGTGCATCAAACATGATTTAGAGCTTGTTTATGGAAAAGTGTTTATTTCTGTATTTCAACATGATTTGGAGCTTGTTTTTGGAAAAGTGTCAATTTCTGTATTTCAACATGATTTGAAGCTTGTTTTTGAAAAGTGCTTATTTCTGTATTTCAACATGATTTGGAGCTTGTTTTTGGAAAAGTGTTTATTTCTGTATTTCAATGTTGCAACTTGCTGAAAACTGTCCACAGTGTTCCTAACATCCTGATTAAACAGTACTGAAAAAAAATAACTTCCAGAGTGCATCAAACATGATTTAGAGCTTGTTTATGGAAAAGTGTTTATTTCTGTATTTCAACATGATTTGGAGCTTGTTTTTGGAAAAGTGTCAATTTCTGTATTTCAACATGATTTGAAGCTTGTTTTTGAAAAGTGCTTATTTCTGTATTTCAACATGATTTGAAGCTTGTTTATGGAAAAGTTTTTATTTCTGTATTTCAACATGATTTGGAGCTTGTTTTTGGAAAAGTGTTTATTTCTGTATTTCAATGTTGCAACTTGCTGAAAACTGTCCACAGTGTTCCTAACATCCTGATTAAACAGTACTGAAAAAAAATTAACTTCCAGAGTGCATCAAACATGATTTAGAGCTTGTTTATGGAAAAGTGTTTATTTCTGTATTTCAACATGATTTGGAGCTTGTTTTTGGAAAAGTGTCAATTTCTGTATTTCAACATGATTTGAAGCTTGTTTTTGAAAAGTGCTTATTTCTGTATTTCAACATGATTTGGAGCTTGTTTTTGGAAAAGTGTTTATTTCTGTATTTCAATGTTGCAACTTGCTGAAAACTGTCCACAGTGTTCCTAACATCCTGATTAAACAGTACTGAAAAAAAATAACTTCCAGAGTGCATCAAACATGATTTAGAGCTTGTTTATGGAACAGTGTTTATTTCTGTATTTCAACATGATTTGGAGCTTGTTTTTGGAAAAGTGTCAATTTCTGTATTTCAACATGATTTGAAGCTTGTTTTTGAAAAGTGCTTATTTCTGTATTTCAACATGATTTGGAGCTTGTTTTTGGAAAAGTGTTTATTTCTGTATTTCAATGTTGCAACTTGCTGAAAACTGTCCACAGTGTTCCTAACATCCTGATTAAACAGTACTGAAAAAAAATTAACTTCCAGAGTGCATCAAACATGATTTAGAGCTTGTTTATGGAAAAGTGTTTATTTCTGTATTTCAACATGATTTGGAGCTTGTTTTTGGAAAAGTGTCAATTTCTGTATTTCAACATGATTTGAAGCTTGTTTTTGAAAAGTGCTTATTTCTGTATTTCAACATGATTTGGAGCTTGTTTTTGGAAAAGTGTTTATTTCTGTATTTCAATGTTGCAACTTGCTGAAAACTGTCCACAGTGTTCCTAACATCCTGATTAAACAGTACTGAAAAAAAATTACTTCCAGAGTGCATCAAACATGATTTAGAGTTTGTTTATGGAAAAGTGTCAATTTCTGTATTTCAACATGATTTGGAGCTTGTTTTTGGAAAAGTGTTAATTTCTGTATTTCAACATGATTTAGAGCTTGTTTTTGGAAAAGTGTTTATTTCTGTATTTCAACATGATTTAGAGCTTGTTTTTGGAAAAGTGTTTATTTCTGTATTTCAATGTTGCAACTTGCTGAAAACTGTCCACAGTGTTCCTAACATCCTGATTAAACAGTACTGAAAAAAAATTAACTTCCAGAGTGCATCAAACATGATTTAGAGCTTGTTTATGGAAAAGTTTTTATTTCTGTATTTCAACATGATTTGGAGCTTGTTTTTGGAAAAGTGTTTATTTCTGTATTTCAATGTTGCAACTTGCTGAAAACTGTCCACAGTGTTCCTAACATCCTGATTAAACAGTACTGAAAAAAAATTAACTTCCAGAGTGCATCAAACATGATTTAGAGCTTGTTTATGGAAAAGTGTTTATTTCTGTATTTCAACATGATTTGGAGCTTGTTTTTGGAAAAGTGTCAATTTCTGTATTTCAACATGATTTGAAGCTGGTTTTTGAAAAGTGCTTATTTCTGTATTTCAACATGATTTGGAGCTTGTTTTTGGAAAAGTGTTTATTTCTGTATTTCAATGTTGCAACTTGCTGAAAACTGTCCACAGTGTTCCTAACATCCTGATTAAACAGTACTGAAAAAAAATAACTTCCAGAGTGCATCAAACATGATTTAGAGCTTGTTTATGGAAAAGTGTCAATTTCTGTATTTCAACATGATTTGGAGCTTGTTTTTGGAAAAGTGTTAATTTCTGTATTTCAACATGATTTAGAGCTTGTTTTTGGAAAAGTGTTTATTTCTGTATTTCAATGTTGCAACTTGCTGAAAACTGTCCACAGTGTTCCTAACATCCTGATTAAACAGTACTGAAAAAAAATTAACTTCCAGAGTGCATCAAACATGATTTAGAGCTTGTTTATGGAAAAGTGTCAATTTCTGTATTTCAACATGATTTGGAGCTTGTTTTTGGAAAAGTGTCAATTTCTGTATTTCAACATGATTTGAAGCTTGTTTTTGAAAAGTGCTTATTTCTGTATTTCAACATGATTTGGAGCTTGTTTTTGGAAAAGTGTTTATTTCTGTATTTCAATGTTGCAACTTGCTGAAAACTGTCCACAGTGTTCCTAACATCCTGATTAAACAGTACTGAAAAAAAAATTACTTCCAGAGTGCATCAAACATGATTTAGAGCTTGTTTATGGAAAAGTGTTTATTTCTGTATTTCAACATGATTTGGAGCTTGTTTTTGGAAAAATGTCAATTTCTGTATTTCAACATGATTTGAAGCTTGTTTTTGAAAAGTGCTTATTTCTGTATTTCAACATGATTTGGAGCTTGTTTTTGAAAAGTGTTTATTTCTGTTTTTCAACATGATTTAGAGCTTGTTTTTGGAAAAGTGTTTATTTCTGTATTCCAATGTTGCAACTTGCTGAAAACTGTCCACAGTGTTCCTATCATCCTGATTAAACAGTACTGAAATAAAATTAACTTAGAGTGCATCAAACATGATTTAGAGCTTGTTTATGGAAAAGTGTTTATTTCTATATTTCAACATGATTTGGAGCTTGTTTTTGAAAGGTGCTTATTTCTGTATTTCAACATGATTTGGAGCTTGTTTTTGAAAAGTGTTTATTTCTGTTTTTCAACATGATTTAGAGCTTGTTTTTGGAAAAGTGTTTATTTCTGTATTCCAATGTTGCAAATTGATGAAAACTGTCCACAGTGTTCCTATCATCCTGATTAAACAGTACTGAAATAAAATTAACTTAAAGAGTGCATCAAACATGATTTAGAGATTGTTTATTGAAAAGTGTTTATTTCTGTATTTCAACATGATTTTGAGCTTGTTTTTGAAAAGTGCTTATTTCTGTATTTCAACATGATTTGGAGCTTGTTTCTGAAAAGTGTTTATTTCTGTTTTTCAACATGATTTAGAGCTTGTTTTTGGAAAAGTGTTTATTTCTGTATTCCAATGTTGCAACTTGCTGAAACCGTCCACAGTATTACTATCATCCTGATTAAACAGTACTGAAATAAAATTAACTTACAGAGTGCGTCAAACATGATTTAGAGCTTGTTTATGGAACAGTGTTTATTTCTGTATTTCAACATGATTTGGAGCTTGTTTTTGAAAAGTGCTTATTTCTGTATTTCAACATGATTTGGAGCTTGTTTTTGAAAAGTGTTTATTTCTGTTTTTCAACATGATTTAGAGCTTGTTTTTGGAAAAGTGTTTATTTCTGTATTCCAATGTTGCAAATTGATGAAAACTGTCCACAGTGTTCCTATCATCCTGATTAAACAGTACTGAAATAAAATTAACTTAGAGTGCATCAAACATGATTTAGAGCTTGTTTATGGAAAAGTGTTTATTTCTGTATTTCAACATGATTTGGAGCTTGTTTTTGAAAGGTGCTTATTTCTGTATTTCAACATGATTTGGAGCTTGTTTTTGAAAAGTGTTTATTTCTGTTTTTCAACATGATTTAGAGCTTGTTTTTGGAAAAGTGTTTATTTCTGTATTCCAATGTTGCAACTTGATGAAAACTGTGTTCCTATCATCCTGATTAAACAGTACTGAAATAAAATTTACTTAAAGAGTGCATCAAACATGATTTAGAGATTGTTTATTGAAAAGTGTTTATTTCTGTATTTCAACATGATTTTGAGCTTGTTTTTGAAAAGTGCTTATTTCTGTATTTCAACATGATTTGGAGCTTCTTTCTGAAAAGTGTTTATTTCTGTATTTCAACATGATTTAGAGCTTGTTTTTGGAAAAGTGTTTATTTCTGTATTCCAATGTTGCAACTTGATGAAAACTGTCCACAGTTTTCCTATCATCCTGATTAAACAGTACTGAAATAAAATAAAATTACAGAGTGCATCAAACATGATTTAGAGCTTGTTTATGGAAAAGTGTTTACTTCTCTATTTCAACCTGATTTGGAGCTTGTTTTTGGAAAAGTGTTTATTTCTGTATTCCAATGTTGCAACTTGCTGAAAACCGTCCACAGTGTTACTATCATCCTGATTAAACAGTACTGAAATAAAATTAACTTACAGAGTGCGTCAAACATGATTTAGAGCTTGTTTATGGAACAGTGTTTATTTCTGTATTTCAACATGATTTGGAGCTTGTTTTTGAAAAGTGCTTATTTCTGTATTTCAACATGATTTGGAGCTTGTTTTTGAAAAGTGTTTATTTCTGTTTTTCAACATGATTTAGAGCTTGTTTTTGGAAAAGTGTTTATTTCTGTATTCCAATGTTGCAAATTGATGAAAACTGTCCACAGTGTTCCTATCATCCTGATTAAACAGTACTGAAATAAAATTAACTTAGAGTGCATCAAACATGATTTAGAGCTTGTTTATGGAAAAGTGTTTATTTCTGTATTTCAACATGA
Source organism: Salvelinus fontinalis (assembly GCF_029448725.1). NCBI lineage: Eukaryota > Metazoa > Chordata > Actinopteri > Salmoniformes > Salmonidae > Salvelinus > Salvelinus fontinalis. Next base: position 8,517 of record NW_026601415.1, read on the forward strand.
TTTGGAGCTTGTTTTTGAAAGGTGCTTATTTCTGTATTTCAACATGATTTGGAGCTTGTTTTTGAAAAGTGTTTATTTCTGTTTTTCAACATGATTTAGAGCTTGTTTTTGGAAAAGTGTTTATTTCTGTATTCCAATGTTGCAACTTGATGAAAACTGTCCACAGTGTTCCTATCATCCTGATTAAACAGTACTGAAATAAAATTTACTTAAAGAGTGCATCAAACATGATTTAGAGATTGTTTATTGAAAAGTGTTTATTTCTGTATTTCAACATGATTTTGAGCTTGTTTTTGAAAAGTGCTTATTTCTGTATTTCAACATGATTTGGAGCTTCTTTCTGAAAAGTGTTTATTTCTGTATTTCAACATGATTTAGAGCTTGTTTTTGGAAAAGTGTTTATTTCTGTATTCCAATGTTGCAACTTGATGAAAACTGTCCACAGTTTTCCTATCATCCTGATTAAACAGTACTGAAATAAAATAAAATTACAGAGTGCATCAAACATGATTTAGAGCTTGTTTATGGAAAAGTGTTTACTTCTCTATTTCAACCTGATTTGGAGCTTGTTTTTGGAAAAGTGTTTATTTCTGTATTCCAATGTTGCAACTTGCTGAAAACCGTCCACAGTGTTACTATCATCCTGATTAAACAGTACTGAAATAAAATTAACTTACAGAGTGCGTCAAACATGATTTAGAGCTTGTTTATGGAACAGTGTTTATTTCTGTATTTCAACATGATTTGGAGCTTGTTTTTGAAAAGTGCTTATTTCTGTATTTCAACATGATTTGGAGCTTGTTTTTGAAAAGTGTTTATTTCTGTTTTTCAACGTGATTTAGAGCTTGTTTTTGGAAAAGTGTTTATTTCTGTATTCCAATGTTGCAAATTGATGAAAACTGTCCACAGTGTTCATATCATCCTGATTAAACAGTACTGAAATAAAATTAACTTACAGATTGCATCAAACATGATTTAGAGCTTGTTTATGGAACAGTGTTTATTTCTGTATTTCAACATGATTTGGAGTTTGTATTTGAAAAGTGCTTATTTCTGTATTTCAACATGATTTGGAGCTTGTTTTTGGAAAGTGTTTATTTCTGTATTCCAATGTTGCAACTTGCTGAAAACCGTCCACAGTGTTACTATCATCCTGATTAAACAGTACTGAAATAAAATTAACTTACAGAGTGCGTCAAACATGATTTAGAGCTTGTTTATGGAACAGTGTTTATTTCTGTATTTCAACATGATTTGGAGCTTGTTTTTGAAAAGTGCTTATTTCTGTATTTCAACATGATTTGGAGCTTGTTTTTGAAAAGTGTTTATTTCTGTTTTTCAACATGATTTAGAGCTTGTTTTTGGAAAAGTGTTTATTTCTGTATTCCAATGTTGCAAATTGATGAAAACTGTCCACAGTGTTCCTATCATCCTGATTAAACAGTACTGAAATAAAATTAACTTACAGAGTGCATCAAACGTGATTTAGAGCTTGTTTATGGAAAAGTGTTTATTTCTGTATTTCAACATGATTTGGAGCTTGTTTTTGAAAGGTGCTTATTTCTGTATTTCAACATGATTTGGAGCTTGTTTTTGAAAAGTGTTTATTTCGGTTTTTCAACATGATTTAGAGCTTGTTTTTGGAAAAGTGTTTATTTCTGTATTCCAATGTTGCAACTTGATGAAAACTGTCCACAGTGTTCCTATCATCCTGATTAAACAGTACTGAAATAAAATTAACTTACAAAGTGCATCAAACATGATTTAGAGCTTGTTTATGGAAAAGTGTTTATTTCGGTTTTTCAACATGATTTAGAGCTTGTTTTTGGAAAAGTGTTTATTTCTGTATTCCAATGTTGCAACTTGATGAAAACTGTCCACAGTGTTCCTATCATCCTGATTAAACAGTACTGAAATAAAATTAACTTACAGAGTGCATCAAACATGATTTAGAGCTTGTTTATGGAAAAGTGTTTATTTCTGTATTTCAACCTGATTTGGAGCTTGTTTTTTAAAAGTGCTTATTTCTGTATTTCAACATGATTTGGAGCTTGTTTTTGAAAAGTGTTTATTTCTGTTTTTCAACATGATTTGGAGTTTGTTTATGGAAAAGTGTTTATTTCTGTATTTCAACATGATTTGGAGCTTGTTTTTGAAAAGTGCTTATTTCTGTATTTTAACATGATTTGGATCTTGTTTTTGAAAAGTGTTTATTTCTGTTTTTCAACATGATTTAGAGCTTGTTTTTGGAAAAGTGTTTATTTCTGTATTCCAATGTTGCAACTTCCTGAAAACCGTCCACAGTGTTACAATCATCCTGATTAAACAGTACTGAAATAAAATTAACTTACAGAGTGCGTCAAACATGATTTAGAGCTTGTTTATGGAACAGTGTTTATTTCTGTATTTCAACATGATTTGGAGCTTGTTTTTGAAAAGTGCTTATTTCTGTATTTCAACATGATTTGGAGCTTGTTTTTGAAAAGTTTTTTTTCTGTATTTCAACATGATTTAGAGCTTGTTTTTGGAAAAGTGTATATTTCTGTATTTCAATGTTGCAACTTGCTGAAAACCGTCCACAGTGTTACTATCATCCTGATTAAACAGTACTGAAATAAAATGAACTTACAGAGTGCATCAAACATGATTTAGAGCTTGTTCATGGAAAAGTGTTTATTTCTGTATTTCAACATGATTTGGAGCTTGTTTTTGAAAAGTGCTTATTTTTGTATTTCAACATGATTTGGAGCTTGTTTTTGAAAAGTGTTTATTTCTGTTTTTCAACATGATTTAGAGCTTGTTTTTGGAAAAGTGTTTATTTTTGTATTCCAATGTTGCAACTTCCTGAAAACCGTCCACAGTGTTACAATCATCCTGATTAAACAGTACTGAAATAAAATTAACTTACAGAGTGCGTCAAACATGATTTAGAGCTTGTTTATGGAACAGTGTTTATTTCTGTATTTCAACATGATTTGGAGCTTGTTTTTGAAAAGTGCTTATTTCTGTATTTCAACATGATTTGGAGCTTGTTTTTGAAAAGTGTTTTTTCTGTATTTCAACATGATTTAGAGCTTGTTTTTGGAAAAGTGTATATTTCTGTATTTCAATGTTGCAACTTGCTGAAAACCGTCCACAGTGTTACTATCATCCTGATTAAACAGTACTGAAATAAAATGAACTTACAGAGTGCATCAAACATGATTTAGAGCTTGTTCATGGAAAAGTGTTTATTTCTGTATTTCAACATGATTTGGAGCTTGTTTTTGAAAAGTGCTTATTTTTGTATTTCAACATGATTTGGAGCTTGTTTTTGAAAAGTGTTTATTTCTGTTTTTCAACATGATTTAGAGCTTGTTTTTGGAAAAGTGTTTATTTCTGTATTCCAATGTTGCAACTTGCTGAAAACCGTCCACAGTGTTACTATCATCCTGATTAAACAGTACTGAAATAAAATTAACTTACAGAGTGCATCAAACATGATTTAGAGATTGTTTATTGAAAAGTGTTTATTTCTGTATTTCAACATGATTTGGAGCTTGTTTTTGAAAAGTGCTTATTTCTGTATTTCAACATGATTTGGAGCTTGTTTTTGAAAAGTGTTTATTTCTGTATTCCAATGTTGCAACTTGCTGAAAACCGTCCACAGTGTTACTATCATCCTGATTAAACAGTACTGAAATAAAATTAACTTACAGAGTGCGTCAAACATGATTTAGAGCTTGTCTATGGAACAGTGTTTATTTCTGTATTTCAACATGATTTGGAGCTTGTTTTTGAAAAGTGCTTATTTCTGTATTTCAACATGATTTGGAGCTTGTTTTTGAAAAATGTTTATTTCTGTTTTTCAACATGATTTAGAGCTTGTTTTTGGAAAAGTGTTTATTTCTGTATTCCAATGTTGCAAATTGATGAAAACTGTCCACAGTGTTCCTATCATCCTGATTAAACAGTACTGAAATAAAATTAACTTACAGAGTGCATCAAACATGATTTAGAGCTTGTTTATGGAAAAGTGTTTATTTCTGTATTTCAACATGATTTGGAGCATTTTTTTGAAAAGTGCTTATTTCTGTATTTCAACATGATTTGGAGCTTGTTTTTGGAAAGTGTTTATTTCTGTATTTCAACATGATTTAGAGCTTGTTTTTGGAAAAGTGTTTATTTCTGTATTCCAATGTTGCAACTTGATGAAAACTTTCCACAGTGTTCCTATCATGCTGATTAAACAGTCCTGAAATAAAATTAACTTACAGAGTGCATCAAACATGATTTAGAGCTTGTTTATGGAAAAGTGTTTATTTCTGTATTTTAACATGATTTGGAGCTTGTTTTTGAAAAGTGTTTATTTCTGTTTTTCAACCTGATTTGGAGCTTGTTTTTGGAAAAGTGTTTATTTCTGTATTCCAATGTTGCAACTTGCTGAAAACCGTCCACAGTGTTAGTATCATCCTGATTAAACAGTACTGAAATAAAATTAACTTACTGAGTGCGTCAAACATGATTTAGAGCTTGTTTATGGAACAGTGTTTATTTCTGTATTTCAACATGATTTGGAGCTTGTTTTTGAAAAGTGCTTATTTCTGTATTTCAACATGATTTGGAGCTTGTTTTTGAAAAGTGTTTATTTCTGTTTTTCAACGTGATTTAGAGCTTGTTTTTGGAAAAGTGTTTATTTCTGTTTTCCAATGTTGCAAATTGATGAAAACTGTCCACAGTGTTCCTATCATCCTGATTAAACAGTACTGAAATAAAATTAACTTACAGATTGCATCAAACATGATTTAGAGCTTGTTTATGGAAAAGTGTTTATTTCTGTATTTCAACATGATTTGGAGCTTGTTTTTGAAAAGTGCTTTTTTCTGTATTTCAACATGATTTGGAGCTTGTTTTTGGAAAGTGTTTATTTCTGTATTCCAATGTTGCAACTTGCTGAAAACCGTCCACAGTGTTACTATCATCCTGATTAAACAGTACTGAAATAAAATTAACTTACAGAGTGCATCAAACATGATTTAGAGATTGTTTATTGAAAAGTGTTTATTTCTGTATTTCAACATGATTTGGAGCTTGTTTTTGAAAAGTGCTTATTTCTGTATTTCAACATGATTTGGAGCTTGTTTTTGAAAAGTGTTTATTTCTGTATTCCAATGTTGCAACTTGCTGAAAACCGTCCACAGTGTTACTATCATCCTGATTAAACAGTACTGAAATAAAATTAACTTACAGAGTGCGTCAAACATGATTTAGAGCTTGTTTATGGAACAGTGTTTATTTCTGTATTTCAACATGATTTAGAGCTTGTTTTTGGAAAAGTGTTTATTTCTGTATTCCAATGTTGCAACTTGATGAAAACTGTCCACAGTGTTCCTATCATGCTGATTAAACAGTACTGAAATAAAATTAACTTACAGAGTGCATCAAACATGATTTAGAGCTTGTTTATGGAAAAGTGTTTATTTCTGTATTTTAACATGATTTGGAGCTTGTTTTTGAAAAGTGTTTATTTCTGTTTTTCAACCTGATTTGGAGCTTGTTTTTGGAAAAGTGTTTATTTCTGTATTCCAATGTTGCAACTTGCTGAAAACCGTCCACAGTGTTACTATCATCCTGATTAAACAGTACTGAAATAAAATTAACTTACTGAGTGCGTCAAACATGATTTAGAGCTTGTTTATGGAACAGTGTTTATTTCTGTATTTCAACATGATTTGGAGCTTGTTTTTGAAAAGTGCTTATTTCTGTATTTCAACATGATTTGGAGCTTGTTTTTGAAAAGTGTTTATTTCTGTTTTTTAACGTGATTTAGAGCTTGTTTTTGGAAAAGTGTTTATTTCTGTATTCCAATGTTGCAAATTGATGAAAACTGTCCACAGTGTTCCTATCATCCTGATTAAACAGTACTGAAATAAAATTAACTTACAGATTGCATCAAACATGATTTAGAGCTTGTTTATGGAAAAGTGTTTATTTCTGTATTTCAACATGATTTGGAGCTTGTTTTTGAAAAGTGCTTTTTTCTGTATTTCAACATGATTTGGAGCTTGTTTTTGGAAAGTGTTTATTTCTGTATTCCAATGTTGCAACTTGCTGAAAACCGTCCACAGTGTTACTATCATCCTGATTAAACAGTACTGAAATAAAATTAACTTACAGAGTGCATCAAACATGATTTAGAGCTTGTTTATGGAAAAGTGTTTATTTCTGTATTTCAACATGATTTGGAGCTTGTTTTTGAAATGTGCTTATTTCTGTATTTCAACATGATTTGGAGCTTGTTTTTGGAAAGTGTTTATTTCTGTATTCCAATGTTGCAACTTGCTGAAAACCGTCCACAGTGTTACTATCATCCTGATTAAACAGTACTGAAATAAAATTAACTTACAGAGTGCGTCAAACATGATTTAGAGCTTGTTTATGGAACAGTGTTTATTTCTGTATTTCAACATGATTTGGAGCTTGTTTTTGAAAAGTGCTTATTTCTGTATTTCAACATGATTTGGAGCTTGTTTTTGAAAAGTGCTTATTTCTGTATTTCAACATGATTTGGAGCTTGTTTTTGAAAAGTGTTTATTTCTGTTTTTAAACATGATTTAGAGCTTGTTTTTGGAAAAGTGTTTATTTCTGTATTCCAATGTTGCAAATTGATGAAAACTGTCCACAGTGTTCCTATCATCCTGATTAAACAGTACTGAAATAAAATTAACTTAGAGTGCATCAAACATGATTTAGAGCTTGTTTATGGAAAAGTGTTTATTTCTGTATTTCAACATGATTTGGAGCTTGTTTTTGAAAGGTGCTTATTTCTGTATTTCAACATGATTTGGAGCTTGTTTTTGAAAAGTGTTTTTTCTGTATTTCATCATGATTTAGAGCTTGTTTTTGGAAAAGTGTTTATTTCTGTATTCCAATGTTGCAACTTGCTGAAAACTGTCCACAGTGTTCCTATCATCCTGATTAAACAGTACTGAAATAAAATTAACTTACAGAGTGCATCAAACATGATTTAGAGCTTGTTTATGGAAAAGTGTTTATTTCTGTATTTCAACCTGATTTGGAGCTTGTTTTTTAAAAGTGCTTATTTCTGTATTTCAACATGATTTGGAGCTTGTTTTTGAAAAGTGTTTATTTCTGTTTTTCAACATGATTTAGAGCTTGTTTTTGGAAAAGTGTTTATTTCTGTATTCCAATGTTGCAACTTGCTGAAAACCGTCCACAGTGTTACAATCATCCTGATTAAACAGTACTGAAATAAAATGAACTTACAGAGTGCATCAAACATGATTTAGAGCTTGTTTATGGAAAAGTGTTTATTTCTGTATTTCAACATGATTTGGAGCTTGTTTTTGAAAAGTGCTTGTTTTTGTATTTCAACATGATTTGGAGCTTGTTTTTGAAAAGTGTTTTTTCTGTATTTCAACATGATTTAGATATTGTTTTTGGAAAAGTGTATATTTCTGTATTTCAATGTTGCAACTTGCTGAAAACCGTCCACAGTGTTACTATCATCCTGATTAAACAGTACTGAAATAAAATGAACTTACAGAGTGCATCAAACATGATTTAGAGCTTGTTTATGGAAAAGTGTTTATTTCTGTATTTCAACATGATTTGGAGCTTGTTTTTGAAAAGTGCTTGTTTTTGTATTTCAACATGATTTTGAGCTTGTTTTTGAAAAGTGTTTATTTCTGTTTTTCAACATGATTTAGAGCTTGTTTTTGGAAAAGTGTTTATTTCTGTATTCCAATGTTGCAACTTGCTGAAAACCGTCCACAGTGTTACTATCATCCTGATTAAACAGTACAGAAATAAAATTAACTTACAGAGTGCATCAAACATGATTTAGAGATTGTTTATTGAAAAGTGTTTATTTCTGTATTTCAACATGATTTGGAGCTTGTTTTTGAAAAGTGCTTATTTCTGTATTTCAACATGATTTGGAGCTTGTTTTTGAAAAGTGTTTATTTCTGTTTTTCAACATGATTTAGAGCTTGTTTTTGGAAAAGTGTTTATTTCTGTTTTCCAATGTTGCAACTTGCTGAAAACCGTCCACAGTGTTACTATCATCCTGATTAAACAGTACTGAAATAAAATTAACTTACAGAGTGCATCAAACATGATTTAGAGCTTGTTTATGGAACAGTGTTTATTTCTGTATTTCAACATGATTTGGAGCTTGTTTTTGGAAAAGTGCTTAATTTCTGTATTTCAACATGATTTGGAGCTTGTTTTTGAAAAGTGTTTATTTCTGTTTTTCAACATGATTTAGAGCTTGTTTTTGGAAAAGTGTTTATTTCTGTATTCCAATGTTGCAACTTGCTGAAAACCGTCCACAGTGTTCCTAACATCCTGATTAAACAGTACTGAAAAAAAATTAACTTCCAGAGTGCGTCAAACATGATTTAGAGCTTGTTTATGGAAAAGTGTCAATTTCTGTATTTCAACATGATTTGGAGCTTGTTTTTGGAAAAGTGTTAATTTCTGTATTTCAACATGATTTAGAGCTTGTTTTTGGAAAAGTGTTTATTTCTGTATTTCAACATGATTTAGAGCTTGTTTTTGGAAAAGTGTTTATTTCTGTATTTCAATGTTGCAACTTGCTGAAAACTGTCCACAGTGTTCCTAACATCCTGATTAACCTGTCTAGGATCAGCGTGGCGCTAGCGGCACACCCCCCCCCCCCCCCACTGAAAAACCAGTGCCGCGAAATTCAAAAAAAATATTTTTTTTAAATATTTAACTTTCACACATTAAAGTCCAATACAGCTAATGAAAGACACAGATCTTGTGAATCCAGTCAACATTTCCGATTTTTAAAATGTTTTACAGGGAAGACACAATATGTAAAGATGTACATCTATTACCTAAAAACACATTAGCATAATCCACCATCTTTTATTTGTCCACCAACACCAGTAGCCATCACCAATTCGGCTAAACTAAGATATTTATAGCCCCTAACCAACAAAAAAACTCATTAGATGACAGTCTGATAACATATTTATGGTATGGGATAGGTTTTGTTAGAAAAAAGTGCATATTTCAGGTAGATGGCATAGTTTACAATTGCACCCACCATCACAAATGGACTAGAATAATTACAATGAGCAACGTGTTTACCTAACTACTAATCATCAAACATTTCGTAAAAATACACAGCATACACGAATCGAAAGACACAGATCCTGTGAATACAGACAATATTTCAGATTTTCTAAGTGTCTTACAGCGAAAACAACAATAAATCGTTATATTAGCATAGCACATAGCACATAGCAGCCCAGCATTGATTCTAGCCAAAGTGGGCGATAACGTCAACATCGCCAAAAATATATTAATTTTTTCACTAACCTTCTCAGAATTCTTCAGATGACACTCCTGTAACATCATATTACACAATCCATATAGAGTTTGATCGAAAATGTTTATATTTAGCCACCAAAATCATGGTTAGACAATGTGAAATGTAGCTCAGCTGGTCAGAAAATGTCCTTGCGCCACTTAGACAGTGATCTACTCTTATACATAAATACTCATAAACGTGACTAAAAAATATAGGGTGGACAGGGATTGATAGACAATTTAATTCTTAATACAATTGCGTTATTACATTTTTTAATTTATCCTTACTTTTCAATACAGTTTGCGCCAAGCGAAGCTACGTCAAAAAACATGGCGTCCTAAGCCACTAAAATGTTTCGACAGAAACACGATTTATCATAATAAAAATGTCCTACCTTGAGCTGTTCTTCCATCAGTATCTTGGGCAAAGGATCCTTTCTTGGGAGAAATCGTCTTTTGGTGGAAAGCTGTCCTCTTGCCATGTGGAAATGTCAACTGCGTTCGGGATGAACTGAAAAGCGTGCCCAACTTTTCACATCGTTGCAAAAATAAATGTCCCAAAATCGCACTAAACGGATATAAATTGCTATAAAACGCTTTAAATTAACTACCTTATGATGTTTTTAACTCCTATAACGAGTGAAAAGATGACCGGAGAAATATAACAGGCTAAACTAACGCTTGGAACAGGAGCGGGTCGGTGTCCAGCACGCGCGTTACGCAGCTCCAAAAGAATGACTAGCTTCAGGGTTTTTTCATTTGTAGGGCCTGTGAACGAGCAATCGACCCCGTTGGAATCGTCATCACGTAAAGGCATCCAGGGGAAGACGTAAGAAGTGTCCGTATAGTCATAGCAACGACAGTGCCCTTTTAAATGACTTCAGAAGAGTGGCCAACATTTCTCAAATCTGACTCCATGTCAGGGAAATTGCTGTAGAATGGGCTCTGTTCCACTTAGAGACAAAATTTCAACTCCTATAGAAACTATAGACTGTTTTCTATCCAATAATAATAATAATATGCATATTGTACGATCAAGGATTTTGTGGGAAGCCGTTTAAAAAATTAGCCAAATTAGCATAAGTAGTCTAAACAGCGCCCCCATCCCCAACAGGTTAATTCTGTATTTCAATGTTGCAACTTGCTGAAAACTGTCCACAGTGTTCCTATCATGCTGATTAAACAGTACTGAAATAAAATTAACTTACAAAGAGCATCAAACATGATTTAGAGCTTGTTTATGGAAAAGTGTTTATTTCTGTATTTCAACATGATTTGGAGCTTGTTTTTGAAAAGTGCTTATTTCTGTATTTCAACATGATTTGGAGCTTGTTTTTGAAAAGTGCTTATTTCTGTATTTCAACATGATTTGGAGCTTGTTTTTGAAAAGTGTTTATTTCTGTTTTTCAACATGATTTAGAGCTTGTTTTTGGAAAAGTGTTTATTTCTGTATTCCAATGTTGCAAATTGATGAAAACTGTCCACAGTGTTCCTATCATCCTGATTAAACAGTACTGAAATAAAATTAACTTAGAGTGCATCAAACATGATTTAGAGCTTGTTTATGGAAAAGTGTTTATTTCTGTATTTCAACATGATTTGGAGCTTGTTTTTGAAAGGTGCTTATTTCTGTATTTCAACATGATTTGGAGCTTGTTTTTGAAAAGTGTTTTTTCTGTATTTCATCATGATTTAGAGCTTGTTTTTGGAAAAGTGTTTATTTCTGTATTCCAATGTTGCAACTTGCTGAAAACTGTCCACAGTGTTCCTATCATCCTGATTAAACAGTACTGAAATAAAATTAACTTACAGAGTGCATCAAACATGATTTAGAGCTTGTTTATGGAAAAGTGTTTATTTCTGTATTTCAACCTGATTTGGAGCTTGTTTTTTAAAAGTGCTTATTTCTGTATTTCAACATGATTTGGAGCTTGTTTTTGAAAAGTGTTTATTTCTGTTTTTCAACATGATTTAGAGCTTGTTTTTGGAAAAGTGTTTATTTCTGTATTCCAATGTTGCAACTTGCTGAAAACCGTCCACAGTGTTACAATCATCCTGATTAAACAGTACTGAAATAAAATGAACTTACAGAGTGCATCAAACATGATTTAGAGCTTGTTTATGGAAAAGTGTTTATTTCTGTATTTCAACATGATTTGGAGCTTGTTTTTGAAAAGTGCTTGTTTTTGTATTTCAACATGATTTGGAGCTTGTTTTTGAAAAGTGTTTTTTCTGTATTTCAACATGATTTAGATATTGTTTTTGGAAAAGTGTATATTTCTGTATTTCAATGTTGCAACTTGCTGAAAACCATCCACAGTGTTACTATCATCCTGATTAAACAGTACTGAAATAAAATGAACTTACAGAGTGCATCAAACATGATTTAGAGCTTGTTTATGGAAAAGTGTTTATTTCTGTATTTCAACATGATTTGGAGCTTGTTTTTGAAAAGTGCTTATTTCTGTATTTCAACATGATTTGGAGCTTGTTTTTGAAAAGTGTTTATTTCTGTTTTTCAACATGATTTAGAGCTTGTTTTTGGAAAAGTGTTTATTTCTGTTTTCCAATGTTGCAACTTGCTGAAAACCGTCCACAGTGTTACTATCATCCTGATTAAACAGTACTGAAATAAAATTAACTTACAGAGTGCGTCAAACATGATTTAGAGCTTGTTTATGGAACAGTGTTTATTTCTGTATTTCAACATGATTTGGAGCTTGTTTTTGAAAAGTGCTTATTTCTGTATTTCAACATGATTTGGAGCTTGTTTTTGAAAAGTGTTTATTTCTGTTTTTCAACATGATTTAGAGCTTGTTTTTGGAAAAGTGTTTATTTCTGTATTCCAATGTTGCAAATTGATGAAAACTGTCCACAGTGTTCCTATCATCCTGATTAAACAGTACTGAAATAAATTTAACTTACAAAGAGCATCAAACATGATTTAGAGCTTGTTTATGGAAAAGTGTTTATTTCTGTATTTCAACATGATTTGGAGCTTGTTTTTAAAAGTGCTTATTTCTGTATTTCAACATGATTTGGAGCTTGTTTTTGAAAAGTGTTTATTTCTGTTTTTCAACATGATTTAGAGCTTGTTTTTGGAAAAGTGTTTATTTCTGTTTTCCAATGTTGCAACTTGCTGAAAACCGTCCACAGTGTTACTATCATCCTGATTAAACAGTACTGAAATAAAATTAACTTACAGAGTGCGTCAAACATGATTTAGAGCTTGTTTATGGAACAGTGTTTATTTCTGTATTTCAACATGATTTAGAGCTTGTTTTTGAAAAGTGCTTATTTCTGTATTTCAACATGATTTGGAGCTTGTTTTTGAAAAGTGTTTATTTCTGTTTTTCAACATGATTTAGAGCTTGTTTTTGGAAAAGTGTTTATTTCTGTATTCCAATGTTGCAAATTGATGAAAACTGTCCACAGTGTTCCTATCATCCTGATTAAACAGTACTGAAATAAAATTAACTTACAAAGAGCATCAAACATGATTTAGAGCTTGTTTATGGAAAAGTGTTTATTTCTGTATTTCAACATGATTTGGAGCTTGTTTTTGAAAGGTGCTTATTTCTGTATTTCAACATGATTTGGAGCTTGTTTTTGAAAAGTGTTTTTTCTGTATTTCATCATGATTTAGAGCTCGTTTTTGGAAAAGTGTTTAATTCTGTATTTCAATGTTGCAACTTGCTGAAAACTGTCCACAGTGTTCCTATCATCCTGATTAATCAGTACTGAAATAAAATTAACTTACAAAGAGCATCAAACATGATTTAGAGCTTGTTTATGGAAAAGTGTTTATTTCTGTATTTCAACATGATTTGGAGCTTGTTTTTGAAAAGTGCTTATTTCTGTATTTCAACATGATTTGGAGCTTGTTTTTGAAAAGTGCTTATTTCTGTATTTCAACATGATTTGGAGCTTGTTTTTGAAAAGTGTTTATTTCTGTTTTTCAACATGATTTAGAGCTTGTTTTTGGAAAAGTGTTTATTTCTGTATTCCAATGTTGCAAATTGATGAAAACTGTCCACAGTGTTCCTATCATCCTGATTAAACAGTACTGAAATAAAATTAACTTAGAGTGCATCAAACATGATTTAGAGCTTGTTTATGGAAAAGTGTTTATTTCTGTATTTCAACATGATTTGGAGCTTGTTTTTGAAAGGTGCTTATTTCTGTATTTCAACATGATTTGGAGCTTGTTTTTGAAAAGTGTTTTTTCTGTATTTCATCATGATTTAGAGCTTGTTTTTGGAAAAGTGTTTATTTCTGTATTCCAATGTTGCAACTTGCTGAAAACTGTCCACAGTGTTCCTATCATCCTGATTAAACAGTACTGAAATAAAATTAAATTACAGAGTGCATCAAACATGATTTAGAGCTTGTTTATGGAAAAGTGTTTATTTCTGTATTTCAACCTGATTTGGAGCTTGTTTTTTAAAAGTGCTTATTTCTGTATTTCAACATGATTTGGAGCTTGTTTTTGAAAAGTGTTTATTTCTGTTTTTCAACATGATTTAGAGCTTGTTTTTGGAAAAGTGTTTATTTCTGTATTCCAATGTTGCAACTTGCTGAAAACCGTCCACAGTGTTACAATCATCCTGATTAAACAGTACTGAAATAAAATGAACTTACAGAGTGCATCAAACATGATTTAGAGCTTGTTTATGGAAAAGTGTTTATTTCTGTATTTCAACATGATTTGGAGCTTGTTTTTGAAAAGTGCTTGTTTTTGTATTTCAACATGATTTGGAGCTTGTTTTTGAAAAGTGTTTTTTCTGTATTTCAACATGATTTAGATATTGTTTTTGGAAAAGTGTATATTTCTGTATTTCAATGTTGCAACTTGCTGAAAACCGTCCACAGTGTTACTATCATCCTGATTAAACAGTACTGAAATAAAATGAACTTACAGAGTGCATCAAACATGATTTAGAGCTTGTTTATGGAAAAGTGTTTATTTCTGTATTTCAACATGATTTGGAGCTTGTTTTTGAAAAGTGCTTGTTTTTGTATTTCAACATGATTTGGAGCTTGTTTTTGAAAAGTGTTTATTTCTGTTTTTCAACATGATTTAGAGCTTGTTTTTGGAAAAGTGTTTATTTCTGTATTCCAATGTTGCAACTTGCTGAAAACCGTCCACAGTGTTACTATCATCCTGATTAAACAGTACAGAAATAAAATTAACTTACAGAGTGCATCAAACATGATTTAGAGATTGTTTATTGAAAAGTGTTTATTTCTGTATTTCAACATGATTTGGAGCTTGTTTTTGAAAAGTGCTTATTTCTGTATTTCAACATGATTTAGAGCTTGTTTTTGGAAAAGTGTTTATTTCTGTTTTCCAATGTTGCAACTTGCTGAAAACCGTCCACAGTGTTACTATCATCCTGATTAAACAGTACTGAAATAAAATTAACTTACAGAGTGCGTCAAACATGATTTAGAGCTTGTTTATGGAACAGTGTTTATTTCTGTATTTCAACATGATTTGGAGCTTGTTTTTGAAAAGTGCTTATTTCTGTATTTCAACATGATTTGGAGCTTGTTTTTGAAAAGTGTTTATTTCTGTTTTTCAACATGATTTAGAGCTTGTTTTTGGAAAAGTGTTTATTTCTGTATTCCAATGTTGCAAATTGATGAAAACTGTCCACAGTGTTCCTATCATCCTGATTAAACAGTACTGAAATAAATTTAACTTACAAAGAGCATCAAACATGATTTAGAGCTTGTTTATGGAAAAGTGTTTATTTCTGTATTTCAACATGATTTGGAGCTTGTTTTTAAAAGTGCTTATTTCTGTATTTCAACATGATTTGGAGCTTGTTTTTGAAAAGTGTTTATTTCTGTTTTTCAACATGATTTAGAGCTTGTTTTTGGAAAAGTGTTTATTTCTGTTTTCCAATGTTGCAACTTGCTGAAAACCGTCCACAGTGTTACTATCATCCTGATTAAACAGTACTGAAATAAAATTAACTTACAGAGTGCGTCAAACATGATTTAGAGCTTGTTTATGGAACAGTGTTTATTTCTGTATTTCAACATGATTTAGAGCTTGTTTTTGAAAAGTGCTTATTTCTGTATTTCAACATGATTTGGAGCTTGTTTTTGAAAAGTGTTTATTTCTGTTTTTCAACATGATTTAGAGCTTGTTTTTGGAAAAGTGTTTATTTCTGTATTCCAATGTTGCAAATTGATGAAAACTGTCCACAGTGTTCCTATCATCCTGATTAAACAGTACTGAAATAAAATTAACTTACAAAGAGCATCAAACATGATTTAGAGCTTGTTTATGGAAAAGTGTTTATTTCTGTATTTCAACATGATTTGGAGCTTGTTTTTGAAAGGTGCTTATTTCTGTATTTCAACATGATTTGGAGCTTGTTTTTGAAAAGTGTTTTTTCTGTATTTCATCATGATTTAGAGCTCGTTTTTGGAAAAGTGTTTAATTCTGTATTTCAATGTTGCAACTTGCTGAAAACTGTCCACAGTGTTCCTATCATCCTGATTAATCAGTACTGAAATAAAATTAACTTACAAAGAGCATCAAACATGATTTAGAGCTTGTTTATGGAAAAGTGTTTATTTCTGTATTTCAACATGATTTGGAGCTTGTTTTTTAAAAGTGCTTATTTCTGTATTTCAACATGATTTGGAGCTTGTTTTTGAAAAGTGTTTTTTCTGTATTTCATCATGATTTAGAGCTCGTTTTTGGAAAAGTGTTTAATTCTGTATTTCAATGTTGCAACTTGCTGAAAACTGTCCACAGTGTTCCTATCATCCTGATTAATCAGTACTGAAATAAAATTAACTTACAAAGAGCATCAAACATGATTTAGAGCTTGTTTATGGAAAAGTGTTTATTTCTGTATTTCAACATGATTTGGAGCTTGTTTTTGAAAAGTGCTTATTTCTGTATTTCAACATGATTTGGAGCTTGTTTTTGAAAGGTGCTTATTTCTGTATTTCAACATGATTTGGAGCTTGTTTTTGAAAAGTGTTTTTTCTGTATTTCATCATGATTTAGAGCTCGTTTTTGGAAAAGTGTTTAATTCTGTATTTCAATGTTGCAACTTGCTGAAAACTGTCCACAGTGTTCCTATCATCCTGATTAATCAGTACTGAAATAAAATTAACTTACAAAGAGCATCAAACATGATTTAGAGCTTGTTTATGGAAAAGTGTTTATTTCTGTATTTCAACATGATTTGGAGCTTGTTTTTTAAAAGTGCTTATTTCTGTATTTCAACATGATTTGGAGCTTGTTTTTGAAAAGTGTTTATTTCGGTTTTTCAACATGATTTAGAGCTTGTTTTTGGAAAAGTGTTTATTTCTGTATTCCAATGTTGCAACTTGCTGAAAACCGTCCACAGTGTTACAATCATCCTGATTAAACAGTACTG
The DNA here is from genome assembly GCF_029448725.1 of Salvelinus fontinalis. NCBI lineage: Eukaryota > Metazoa > Chordata > Actinopteri > Salmoniformes > Salmonidae > Salvelinus > Salvelinus fontinalis. The sequence goes on from NW_026601415.1 coordinate 25,268, forward strand.
AAATAAAATTAACTTACAGAGTGCGTCAAACATGATTTAGAGCTTGTTTATGGAACAGTGTTTATTTCTGTATTTCAACATGATTTGGAGCTTGTTTTTGAAAAGTGCTTATTTCTGTATTTCAACATGATTTGGAGCTTGTTTTTGAAAAGTGTTTTTTCTGTATTTCAACATGATTTAGAGCTTGTTTTTGGAAAAGTGTATATTTCTGTATTTCAATGTTGCAACTTGCTGAAAACCGTCCACAGTGTTACTATCATCCTGATTAAACAGTACAGAAATAAAATTAACTTACAGAGTGCATCAAACATGATTTAGAGATTGTTTATTGAAAAGTGTTTATTCTGTATTTCAACATGATTTGGAGCTTGTTTTTGAAAAGTGCTTATTTCTGTATTTCAACATGATTTGGAGCTTGTTTTTGAAAAGTGTTTATTTCTGTTTTTCAACATGATTTAGAGCTTGTTTTTGGAAAAGTGTTTATTTCTGTTTTCCAATGTTGCAACTTGCTGAAAACCGTCCACAGTGTTACTATCATCCTGATTAAACAGTACTGAAATAAAATTAACTTACAGAGTGCGTCAAACATGATTTAGAGCTTGTTTATGGAACAGTGTTTATTTCTGTATTTCAACATGATTTGGAGCTTGTTTTTGAAAAGTGCTTATTTCTGTATTTCAACATGATTTGGAGCTTGTTTTTGAAAAGTGTTTATTTCTGTTTTTCAACATGATTTAGAGCTTGTTTTTGGAAAAGTGTTTATTTCTGTATTCCAATGTTGCAAATTGATGAAAACTGTCCACAGTGTTCCTATCATCCTGATTAAACAGTACTGAAATAAATTTAACTTACAAAGAGCATCAAACATGATTTAGAGCTTGTTTATGGAAAAGTGTTTATTTCTGTATTTCAACATGATTTGGAGCTTGTTTTTAAAAGTGCTTATTTCTGTATTTCAACATGATTTGGAGCTTGTTTTTGAAAAGTGTTTATTTCTGTTTTTCAACATGATTTAGAGCTTGTTTTTGGAAAAGTGTTTATTTCTGTTTTCCAATGTTGCAACTTGCTGAAAACCGTCCACAGTGTTACTATCATCCTGATTAAACAGTACTGAAATAAAATTAACTTACAGAGTGCGTCAAACATGATTTAGAGCTTGTTTATGGAACAGTGTTTATTTCTGTATTTCAACATGATTTAGAGCTTGTTTTTGAAAAGTGCTTATTTCTGTATTTCAACATGATTTGGAGCTTGTTTTTGAAAAGTGTTTATTTCTGTTTTTCAACATGATTTAGAGCTTGTTTTTGGAAAAGTGTTTATTTCTGTATTCCAATGTTGCAAATTGATGAAAACTGTCCACAGTGTTCCTATCATCCTGATTAAACAGTACTGAAATAAAATTAACTTACAAAGAGCATCAAACATGATTTAGAGCTTGTTTATGGAAAAGTGTTTATTTCTGTATTTCAACATGATTTGGAGCTTGTTTTTGAAAGGTGCTTATTTCTGTATTTCAACATGATTTGGAGCTTGTTTTTGAAAAGTGTTTTTTCTGTATTTCATCATGATTTAGAGCTCGTTTTTGGAAAAGTGTTTAATTCTGTATTTCAATGTTGCAACTTGCTGAAAACTGTCCACAGTGTTCCTATCATCCTGATTAATCAGTACTGAAATAAAATTAACTTACAAAGAGCATCAAACATGATTTAGAGCTTGTTTATGGAAAAGTGTTTATTTCTGTATTTCAACATGATTTGGAGCTTGTTTTTTAAAAGTGCTTATTTCTGTATTTCAACATGATTTGGAGCTTGTTTTTGAAAAGTGTTTTTTCTGTATTTCATCATGATTTAGAGCTCGTTTTTGGAAAAGTGTTTAATTCTGTATTTCAATGTTGCAACTTGCTGAAAACTGTCCACAGTGTTCCTATCATCCTGATTAATCAGTACTGAAATAAAATTAACTTACAAAGAGCATCAAACATGATTTAGAGCTTGTTTATGGAAAAGTGTTTATTTCTGTATTTCAACATGATTTGGAGCTTGTTTTTGAAAAGTGCTTATTTCTGTATTTCAACATGATTTGGAGCTTGTTTTTGAAAGGTGCTTATTTCTGTATTTCAACATGATTTGGAGCTTGTTTTTGAAAAGTGTTTTTTCTGTATTTCATCATGATTTAGAGCTCGTTTTTGGAAAAGTGTTTAATTCTGTATTTCAATGTTGCAACTTGCTGAAAACTGTCCACAGTGTTCCTATCATCCTGATTAATCAGTACTGAAATAAAATTAACTTACAAAGAGCATCAAACATGATTTAGAGCTTGTTTATGGAAAAGTGTTTATTTCTGTATTTCAACATGATTTGGAGCTTGTTTTTTAAAAGTGCTTATTTCTGTATTTCAACATGATTTGGAGCTTGTTTTTGAAAAGTGTTTATTTCGGTTTTTCAACATGATTTAGAGCTTGTTTTTGGAAAAGTGTTTATTTCTGTATTCCAATGTTGCAACTTGCTGAAAACCGTCCACAGTGTTACAATCATCCTGATTAAACAGTACTGAAATAAAATTAACTTACAGAGTGCGTCAAACATGATTTAGAGCTTGTTTATGGAACAGTGTTTATTTCTGTATTTCAACATGATTTGGAGCTTGTTTTTGAAAAGTGCTTATTTCTGTATTTCAACATGATTTGGAGCTTGTTTTTGAAAAGTGTTTTTTCTGTATTTCAACATGATTTAGAGCTTGTTTTTGGAAAAGTGTATATTTCTGTATTTCAATGTTGCAACTTGCTGAAAACCGTCCACAGTGTTACTATCATCCTGATTAAACAGTACTGAAATAAAATGAACTTACAGAGTGCATCAAACATGATTTAGAGCTTGTTTATGTAAGGGAAGTCCCCCCCCAATTGTACAAAATAACATGGCAACTTATTGGCACCGAGCGGACCATATACACGATGGGATTGTGTGGGATTTCATATTACATCCGGCGCTGTTTCGTCCAAAGTTGATGACAAATGCCATATTGTAAATGAGCTGTGTAACACCCCAAAAATCCTATAGTGGGCGAGTGTGTTCCATCTTAATTTTTCATAGGCTTACTGTAACGCAAGTCAAGACCCAAGAGTCATATTTTGAAATTTTGAAATATTGAAAGTTTTGGCAAAAACTTATCACCCCCTTAAAAAAGTGCTTTCTGGACCGTTTTTCGAAATTCTTTCGATTTTTATGTCAATTACACATGTGTAAGAACTGTATGAAAATACTTTTGTCAAATTTTATTAACATAATTTTTTGGACATTTTTATTTGGACTTAAGGAATATGTTTTGTGCATTTGGAATGTGATTTCTTAGGAAGTCAAAAGTCAAAAGTCAAAAATGTCAAAAATTTGGAAAAAACGTATCACCCCCTTTAAAAAAGTGCTTTCTGGACCGTTTTTCGAAATTCTTTCGATTTTTATGTCAATTACACATGTGTAAGAACTGTATGAAAATATTTTTGTCAAATTCTATTAACATAATTTTTTGGACATTTTTATTTGGACTTAAGGAATATGTTTTGTGCATTTGGAATGTGATTTCTTAGGAAGTCAAAAGTCAAAAATCAAAAATGTCAAAAATTTGGAAAAAAACGTATCACCCCCTTTAAAAAAGTGCTTTCTGGACCGTTTTTCGAAATTCTTTCGATTTTTATGTCAATTACACATGTGTAAGAACTGTATGAAAATACTTTTGTCAAATTTTATTAACATAATTTTTTGGACATTTTTATTTGGACTTAAGGAATATGTTTTGTGCATTTGGAATGTGATTTCTTAGGAAGTCAAAAGTCAAAAGTCAAAAATGTCAAAAATTTGGAAAAAACGTATCACCCCCTTTAAAAAAGTGCTTTCTGGACCGTTTTTCGAAATTCTTTCGATTTTTATGTCAATTACACATGTGTAAGAACTGTATGAAAATACTTTTGTCAAATTTTATTAACATAATTTTTTGGACATTTTTATTTGGACTTAAGGAATATGTTTTGTGCATTTGGAATGTGATTTCTTAGGAAGTCAAAAGTCAAAAGTCAAAAATGTCAAAAATTTGGAAAAAACGTATCACCCCCTTTAAAAAAGTGCTTTCTGGACCGTTTTTCGAAATTCTTTCGATTTTTATGTCAATTACACATGTGTAAGAACTGTATGAAAATACTTTTGTCAAATTTTATTAACACAATTTTTTGGACATTTTTATTTGGACTTAAGGAATATGTTTTGTGCATTTGGAATGTGATTTCTTAGGAAGTAAAAAGTCAAAAGTCAAAAATGTCAAATATTTGGAAAAAATGTATCACCCCCTTTAAAAAAGTGCTTTCTGGACCGTTTTTTGAAATTCTTTCGATTTTTATGTCAATTACACATGTATAAGAACTGTATGAAAATACTTTAGTCACATTTTACTGTCATCATTTTTTATAAATGTTTACTTGTACTTAAGGAATATGTTTTATGCATTTGGAATGTGATTTCATAGGAAGTCAAAAGTCAAAAGTCAAAAATGTGAATAAATTAGAAAAAACTTATCAAACCCTTTAAAAAAGTGCTTTTTTGGATTTCATAGTCAAAAATAACATTTTGTTTTTAAAAGGCCAAAATGAAGCATTTAAAACGGTTTTGAAAAATGACACCTGGTACCCAAAACATGAAACATAGAATATTTTTTGACTTTTTTTGGAAACCTCCTTAAATCACTCAGGCCGGACCCCCATTGACTCGAGAAAAAAAAAAAAAAAAATCCAGAAGAAAAAACATAGAATATTTTCTGACTTTTTTTGAAAACATCCATAAATCACTCAGGCCAGCACCCATTGATTTTTGCCCGTAGAATAGTGCTCCCAGAGCGGGTATGGAATTCTGGATGCCCCCTAAAAGCAATTTCAACCATGGCACCTGGTAACCCAAAAAAAATACCAGGTGCACGAAAAGTTTGGACTTAGAATATTTTTTGAGTTTTTTGGAAAAACTTCATAAATCACTCAGGCCATTGACTCGAGAAGAAAAAACATAAAATATTTTTAAGAAAAAACAGAATATTTTCTGACTTTTTTTGAAAACCTCCATAAATCACTCAGGCCAGCACCCATTGTTTTTTGCCCGTAGTATAGTGCTCCCAGAGCGGGTATGGAAGTCTGGATGCCCCTAAAAGCATTTAAGGCTCTGTGTGTGTGTGTGTGTGAGCTTTTCTTTGACATCTGGTTAGAGAAATGACTGATTTACACTTCATGAGGGTTGCCTAATCACACACTTAAAGTTTTGGAAAGATCTGACTTTTTTAACCCTTTGAAACAGCACCTATGACCCCATTTTAAGGCACTTCCGGTTGGCACAGGAAGCTTTAAGTAAACACCTATCCTGATCGGGGTATGCTTTTATAGAATCCTGAGTTTTAAGTCTATACGTTAAGAACTGACTGATTTACATAGGGTTGAATGCACTATATATCACAAACTGCTGGTTGGCTATGGCAAAACACTTTTAGGGTGAATTTATCACTTCCGGTTGCTCCAGGAAGCTTAGAATCAACACAGGTAGACCTCATAGTGGCCTGATGGACTGACATCAAAGACAGGTTCATAAGACATTCATAACCCACATAGGGTTTATTTAAATAATGCACGTTACATTTGCATATGATTCAACAGTGAAAAACATCACATCATATTGCAAACATAACACAGTGTTATATTTGCAATATGATGTATTGAATCATATTGCAAACATAACAGAGTGTTACATTTGCAATATGATGTGGTGAATCATATTGCAAACATAACACACAGTGTTACATTTGCAATATGATGTGTTGATTCATATTGCAAATGTAACGCGCATTCTTTAAATACTTTAGAAATACAAAATTGAACATCCTGATGACCTCAGGATGACCGGCCAGTGTTAGTGGTTCCTCTCCATCGCTCGTTGCGTGGAAATTTCATCATGTCGATTTTGCTGATGGTACCCCCGCGTTGAAACATATTGCAATTGTACAAAAGTCAACTAGCAAGTCGGTGTCCATGAGTCAATTGGATGTTTTCAGACACCAAACTGATACCATCTGACACCAAACTCACTTTTTCCAACTCCTTTAGAAGCCAACTATAACATATTTCAGAGCAGGCCCAAAATTCACAGCGCCTTCCATTTAAACCATAATAAAACAAATAATACGTAGTTATGTTCTAGCTGCGGGTCCACTTTTCACATTATGTTTAGCCCTATGTGAGGCGACCTCGAATCCCAAGTTTCGGCTCGATAGGTCAATCGGTGCCCGAGCAAAACCCTAATTGGTGCTGAAAATCCACTGTTTTCATTGCCTTGCTACGGGGTCCTTGAATGAGCAATGAAACAGGCTCGTTGGGGTCTGTCTTTATGGGCCGAGCCGGTTTCAACGCACCTAGTCTTGAGACTCTGAGACTTTTCTAAATGTCGTCCATTTCGTTGAGGTCAAATGAATTGAAAACATGGCAAATACACGAGGCTGTTTATCGGTCCGAGAACCTTCTAGAGCCACATAAATCACCGTGCACAATCGACCTGAGGTCTAGAACAGGTTTGTAAATTTTCAGAACTCTAGGTCTGACGGTTCTTTAAAAGTTCAAACAAAAGTAACTACTACATGCACTGTCTGCCTCTTAGCCCCTCAGTGTGTCCCTCCATCATTTCTGTTGATTGTGTATTATTTTTTTTTTTTGAAATCTGATGGGATAAATGACTGATTTACAGTTCAGGAGGGTTGTCTATTCACATATATGAAGTTTTGGAAAGATTTGACCTTTTTAACCCTTCAAAACAGCCCATTTGACACCAATTATGGCACTTCCGGTTGGCACAGGAAGGTGAAAATAAACACATATACTCACTGGAGTATGCTGTTTGAGAATCCTGAATTTTAAGTCTATACGTTAAGAATTGACTGATTTACATAGGGCTGAATGCACCATTTCTCTCAAACTGCAGGTTGGCTATTGCAAACACTTTTAGGGTGTTTTAACCACTTCCGGTTGCTCCAGGAAGCTTAGAATCGACACAGGTAGACCTCATGGTGGTCTGATGGACTGACATCAAAGACAGGTTCATAAGACAATCATAACCCACATAGGCTTTAGGTTGAATTTAGAGGTGCAGTCAATGTATTCCAATGGGGAGACATTTCATTGTAAACTATTTCATGTAAACACCTTCTTTTAACTGTGAAGGGTTAATGCCACAAGGTCAAGGTTAGGCTTGCACAGATCGGGAGGACCTTAGGATTGTTCCTGAGGTGAAATTGTGCATCTAACATTAACGGTTCTCTCTCTGTCTCCCAAAAGCAAATGAAATTGACATTGAGGTCAAAAGGTCATTTGTGTCCGTTCTCTTGTAACGGTCGCTGCGCTCAGACCGAGCGAGCTACGGTCAAGCGGGGCGTCTCGTTGAACTCGGCACGGCCTGGAGATAATAGTAATGCCATTGCAGGCTTTGTGTGTCGTTAAGCACCGTACTTTTTCACTCCATCATTGCTTGTGTGTGTGTTTGTGTGTGAGAGAGAGCTTTCCTTTGACATCTGCTTAGAGAAATGACTGATTTACTGTTCATGAGGGTTGTCTAATTACACAAATGAAGTTTTGAAAAGTTCTGACCTTTTTAACCTGTTATGGCTGCACGCTGAATATTGAAAAAACTGGAAAATGTGTGCACATTTTCAAACGGCCTCCTAAGAAACTTTTTATTTTCCAATATGCATATATTTACTACTGTTGGATAGATAACAGTCTGTAGTTTCTAAAAAGGTTTGAATTGTTTCTCTAAGTCGAACAGAAATATTTTTACAGCCATTTTCCCAGCCGAATTGAGTTTCCCAAAATGCGATGTGTCTCTTTAAGACCTTCTCTATAAAAGGCCATTTGACTTGTGACCATAGGGACACGTCAGAGGCGTTCGTCAGACTGTAATGCGGAAGTGAGAATTGAAAGGAGTCGAATATCTCGTCCCTGGACTGAATAACACAACTTCTTGTGAGACCTGCGCAGTTAAAATAAAAATCCGGGCGCGAAGGATAATTTGATCTCGGCTTCTGGAACAAGGTAGATAACGTTGAATATGATGCCTGACTACGATATTATTTGATACATGTCACAAAATCATCCTAAAGTATGTTTTTTCAATATACTTTAATTATATTATTGCAATTTATTCTGGACTTTAGATGTGAAACGACGGAAGAATTTTTTGAAGAAAAGCTTTCTAGCGCAGCAATGCTATCGTGCTAGCTAACCAAAGAGGGAAATAATTCGTTCTGGAACCCAACTAAAGACTCTACTGGACATTGGACCCCGTTACAACATTCTGATGGAGTACCAAGAAAGATAAGACCCAATTTGGGATGCTTTTTCATATATATGTCGAACTGTTGAATGCTAACTCTGCTAACTGTGCTAGGCTAGCGCTTGACTAGAATCAATGCTGCCTTATGCTAGCTTATGATGTTAGCTAATATAACGATATATTGTGTTTTCGCTGTAAAACACTTCAAAAATCGGAAATGTTGTCTGTATTCACAAGATATCTGTCTTTCATTAGTTATCCACCATATGTTTTTCTGAAATGTTTTATGAGGTGTAATTAGTAGCCGACGTTGGTGTATGTATTTTCTCTGGCTACTCCCGGCTGGATTCAGACTCAAGCTATGTATTAGCATTTTTGGGTAGCATCAATGTAAAACTGATTTATAGCTAAAATATGCACTTTTTATGAACAAAACATAGATTTATTGTGTAACATGTTATATGACTGTCATCTGAGGTCGTTTTTTCTGGGCTCTTTAGGTTGGTTTTAGTTTATTTCGGTTGGTTGTGCATGCTACTTCAATCATAATTCATACTTCATAATCATAATTCATACGTGTCTGTCCACTTTTGTATTTGGTGGTGAGCTAACATAAATATATGTGGTGTTTTCTCTGTAAAACATTTAAAAAATCGGACATGTTGGCTGGATTGACAAGATGTTTATCTTTCAAATGCTGTATTGGACTTGTTAATGTGTAAAAGTTAAATATTTTAAAAAAATAGATTTTGAATTTCGCGCCCTGCAGGGGTGTCATTTTCGGTCCGAGGTCGGGCTTGCACGCCAAACAGGTTAACCCTTCGAAACAGAACCATGACTCCATTTTAAGGCACTTCCGGTTGGCACAGGAAGCTATAGTTAAACACATGTCTTGACTGGGGTATGCTGTTACAGAATCCTGAATTTGAAGTCTATACGTTAAGAATTGACTGATCTACATAGGGTTGAATGCAGTGATTTTTCAAAATTGCAAGTCATGTATATCAGGATATCTTTTAGGCTGATTTAACCACTTCCGGTTGCTCCAGGAAGCTTAGAATCGACACAGGTAGACCTCATATTGGCCTGATGGACTGACATCAAAGACAGGTTCATAAGACATTCATAACCCACTTAGGCTTCAGGTTGAATTTAGAGGTGCAGTCAATGTGTTGCTATGGGATGACAACGACATGCTAGTTGACTTGCTAGGCGACTTTTGTACAATTTCAATATGTTTCAACGCGGGGGTACCATCACCAAAATCGACATGATGAAATTTCACCTAACGAGCGATGGAGAGGAACCACTGTCACTGCCCGGCCATCCTGAGGTCATCAGGACGTTGACTTTTGTATGTCCAAGGTATTTAAAGAATGCACGTTACATTTGCAATATGATTCAACATCACATCATATTGCAAATGTAACAGGCATTTGCAATATGAAAAACATCACATCATATTGCAAATGTAACGTGCATTCTCTTAAATACTTTAGAAATGCAAAAGTCAACGTTCTGATGACCTCAGGATGGCCGGGCAGTGATAGTGGTTCCTCTCCATCGCTCGTTTTGTGAAATTTCATCATGTCGCTTTTTCCTCATGGTACCTCCCCGTTGAAACATATTGCAATTGTACAAAAGTCAACGAGCAAGTCAGTGTCCATCAGTCAAATAGATATTTTCAGACACCAAACTGATACCTTCTGACTCCAAACTCACTTTTTCCAACTCCTTTCGATGCCAACTATAACATATTTCAGAGCAGGCCCAAAATTCACAGCGCTTTCTCTTTAAACCATAATAAAACAAATAATACATAGTTATGTTCTAGCTGCGGGTCCAATGTTCACATTATGTTTAGCCCTATGTGAGGCGACCTCGAATCCCAAGTTTCGGCTCGATAGGTCATTCGGTGTCCGAGCAAAACGCTAATTGGTGCTGAAAATCCACTGTTTTCATTGCCTTGCTACGGGGTCCTTGAATGAGCAATCAAACAGGCTCGTTGGGGTCTGTCTCTATGGGCCGAGCCGGTTTCAACGCACCTAGTCTTGAGACTCTGGGACTTTTCTAAAGGTCGTCCGTTTCGTTGAGGTCAAATGAATTGAAAACATGGCAAATACACGAGGCTTTTTATTGATCCGAGAACCTTCTAGAGTCATATAATTCACTGTGCACAATCGACCTGAGGTCTAGAACAGGTTTGTAAATTTTTAGAACTCTAGGTCTGACGGTTCTTTAAAAGTTGGAACAAAAGTAACTACTGCAGGCACTGTCTGCCTCTTAGCCCCTCAGAGTGTCCCTCCATCATTTCTGTGTGGGTGTGAATTTTTTTTTTTTTGAGATCTGATGGGATGAATGACTGATTTACAGTTCAGGAAGGTTGTCTATTCACATATCTGAAGTTTTGGAAAGATTTGACATTTTTAACCCTTTGAAACAGCCCATTTGACACCAACTATGGCACTTCCGGTTGGCACAGGAAGCTGAAAAAACCCACATATCATCACTGGAGTATGTTGTTACAGAATCCTGAGTTTTAAGTCTGTATGTTAAAAATTGACTGATTTACATAGGGTTGAATGCACTATTTCTCTCATACTGCATGTTGGGTATGGCAAACACTTTTAGGGTGATTTAACCACTTCCGGTTGCTCCAGGAAGCTTAGAATCGACACAGGTAGACCTCATGGTGGCCTGATGGACTGACATCAAAGACAGGTCCATAAGACAATCATAACCCACATAGGCTTTAGGTTGAATTTAGAGGTGCAGTCAATGTATTCCAATGGGGAGACATTTCATTGATGTAAACACCTTCTTTTAACTGTGAAGGGTTAATGCCACAAGGTCAGGGTTAGGCTTGCACAGATCGGGAGGACCTTAAGAACACTCCTGAGGTGAAATTGTGTTTCTAACCTTAACGGTTCTCTCTCTGTGTCCCAAAAGCAAATGAAATTGACATTGAGGTCAAAAGGTCATTCGTGTCCGTTCTCTTGTAACGGTCGCTGCGCTCAGACCGAGCGAGCTACGGTCAAGCGGGGCATCTCGTTGAACTCGGCACGGCCTAGAGATAATAGTCATGCCATTTTGGGCTTTGTGTGTCTTTAAGCACCGTACTTTTTCACTCCATCCCTGCTGTGTGTGTGTGTTTGAGAGCTTTTCTTTGAAATCTTTTGGGAAAAATGACTGATTTACACTTCATGAGGGTTGTCTAATCACATATATGAAGTTTTGAAAAGTTCTGACGTTTTAACCCTTCAATACTGCATCTATGACACCATCTTAAGGCACTTCCGGTTGTCACAGGAAGCTATAAATAAACACATATCTTGAATGGAGTATGCTGTTACAGAATCCTGAGTTTTAAGTCTGTATGTTAAAAATTGACTGATCTACACATGTTTGAATGCAGTGATTTTCACAATTGCAGGCTATGTAAATCAAAACACTTTTAGGGTGAATTTAATCACTTCCGGTTGCTCCAGGAAGCTTAGAATCGACACAGGTAGACCTCGTGGTGGCCTGATGGACTGACATCAAAGACAGGTTCATAAGACATTCATAACCCACATAGGCTTCAGGTTGAATTTAGAGGCGCAGTCAATGTATTCCATTGGGGAAACATGTCATTGTAAAGTGTTTGATGTAAACACCTTCTTTTAACTGTGAAGGGTTAATGCCACAAGGTCAAGGTTAGGCTTGCACAGATCGGGAGGACCTTAAGAACATTCCTGAGGTCAAATTGTGCTTCTAACCTTAACGGTTCTCTCTCTGTTTCCCAAAAGCAAATCAAATTGACATTGAGGTCAAAGGGTCATTTTGCTCTGTCTTCTTGTCACTGTCGCTGCGCTCAGACCGAGTGAGCTACGGTCAAGCGGGGCATCTCGTTGAACTCGGCACGGCCTGGAGATAATAGTCATGCCATTGCAGGCTTTGTGTGTCTTTAAGCACCGTACTTTTTCACTCCATCCTTCCTTTTTGTGTGTGTGTGTTTGTGTGAGAGAGCTTTTCTTTGACATCTGTTGGGAAAAATGACTGATTACAGTTCATGAGGGTTGTCTAATCACAGAAGTGAAGTTTTGAAAAGATCTGACCTTTATTACCCTTCAAACCTGACCCTATGCACCATTTTAAGGTACTTCCAGTTGACATAGGAAGCTGAAAGTGAACACATACCCTCCTTGGGATAGGCTCTTATATAATATTGAGCTTTAAGTCTTTATGTTAAGAACTGACTTATTTAAAGAGGGTTAAATGAGTGTGTGTTATTTCATAAAATCATATAAAATCACAGGATTCTCGCAGAGCTTCGAGACCCACTTTAAAAATGTTCGTGTGAACAAACTGCAACTGGATCTGTGAATTTTTTGAAAAAAAAATTCCTCTTCGTGAACATCACCAAATGGACAATGTACGATTTCTCTTAAATTACGATAGATAAACGGCTGGTTCTTTTTTTCCTGACACCGTATGCTTATGTACTTTGACATGAAGCGGTCAAATTAGCACCCTACTTGCGTTTTAACCCTTTAATCCCAGAAAAATGGCCATAACTCAAAAAGCGCAGAGGCCTCGACGCCATCTTGTTCGGGGCCAACTTCCCTTTACTCCAAACCTACGCTCGCCGAGTTTCGTCTTCGAAATATTTTCCGTTTAGGAGAAAAGGCCGCGCTCGTTTGCCCCGTGTTCGTGCGCCTGCAATATGATTTATTTGCCCCCTTGTGGGAATTTTCGAGAATGCGGAGTCCAAGTCAAAAATTTGTTATTTTTATAAAACGGTGACCGAACGTCCGAGACGTTTTTTGGGGTGACTTCCTGAAAGAGCTCTCCGCCGCCCTCGGCCCGACGCCGTCCGCGATTTTCTGCGACGAAGTCGGACGTCTAGTAAGGGACCGTACATTCGCAATGGGAGAATCTTCACCGATCATATGGCTCCCGTCTCACACTTCCCTTAAGGTATGGAAAAGTGTTTATTTCTGTATTTCAACATGATTTGGAGCTTGTTTTTGAAAAGTGCTTATTTTTGTATTTCGACATGATTTGGAGCTTGTTTTTGAAAAGTGTTTATTTCTGTTTTTCAACATGATTTAGAGCTTGTTTTTGGAAAAGTGTTTATTTCTGTATTCCAATGTTGCAACTTGCTGAAAACCGTCCACAGTGTTAGTATCATCCTGATTAAACAGTACTGAAATAAAATTAACTTACAGAGTGCATCAAACATGACTTAGAGCTTGTTTATGGAAAAGTGTTTATTTCTGTATTTCAACCTGATTTGGAGCTTGTTTTTGAAAAGTGCTTATTTCTGTATTTCAACATGATTTGGAGCTTGTTTTTGAAAAGTGTTTATTTCTGTTTTTCAACATGATTTAGAGCTTGTTTTTGGAAAAGTGTTTATTTCTGTATTCCAATGTTGCAACTTGCTGAAAACCGTCCACAGTGTTACAATCATCCTGATTAAACAGTACTGAAATAAAATTAACTTACAGAGTGCGTCAAACATGATTTAGAGCTTGTTTATGGAACAGTGTTTATTTCTGTATTTCAACATGATTTGGAGCTTGTTTTTGAAAAGTGCTTATTTCTGTATTTCAACATGATTTGGAGCTTGTTTTTGAAAAGTGTTTATTTCTGTTTTTCAACATGATTTAGAGCTTGTTTTTGGAAAAGTGTTTATTTCTGTATTCCAATGTTGCAACTTGCTGAAAACCGTCCACAGTGTTACAATCATCCTGATTAAACAGTACTGAAATAAAATTAACTTACAGAGTGCGTCAAACATGATTTAGAGCTTGTTTATGGAACAGTGTTTATTTCTGTATTTCAACATGATTTGGAGCTTGTTTTTGAAAAGTGTTTATTTCTGTATTTCAACATGATTTGGAGCTTGTTTTTGAAAAGTGTTTTTTCTGTATTTCAACATGATTTAGAGCTTGTTTTTGGAAAAGTGTATATTTCTGTATTTCAATGTTGCAACTTGCTGAAAACCGTCCATAGTGTTACTATCATCCTGATTAAACAGTACTGAAATAAAATGAACTTACAGAGTGCATCAAACATGATTTAGAGCTTGTTTATGGAAAAGTGTTTATTTCTGTATTTCAACATGATTTGGAGCTTGTTTTTGAAAAGTGCTTATTTCTGTATTTCAACATGATTTGGAGCTTGTTTTTGGAAAGTGTTTATTTCTGTATTTCAACATGATTTAGAGCTTGTTTTTGGAAAAGTGTTTAATTCTGTATTTCAATGTTGCAACTTGCTGAAAACTGTCCACAGTGTTCCTATCATCCTGATTAAACAGTACTGAAATAAAATGAACTTACAAAGAGCATCAAACATGATTTAGAGCTTGTTTATGGAAAAGTGTTTATTTCTGTATTTCAACATGATTTGGAGCTTGTTTTTGAAAGGTGCTTATTTCTGTATTTCAACATGATTTGGAGCTTGTTTTTGAAAAGTGTTTTTTCTGTATTTCATCATGATTTAGAGCTTGTTTTTGGAAAAGTGTTTAATTCTGTATTTCAATGTTGCAACTTGCTGAAAACTATCCACAGTGTTCCTATCATCCTGATTAAACAGTACTGAAATAAAATTAACTTACAAAGAGCATCAAACATGATTTAGAGCTTGTTTATAGAAAAGTGTTTATTTCTGTATTTCAACATGATTTGGAGCTTGTTTTTGAAATGTGCTTATTTCTGTATTTCAACATGATTTGGAGCTTGTTTTTGAAAAGGGTTTATTTCGGTTTTTCAACATGATTTAGAGCTTGTTTTTGGAAAAGTGTTTATTTCTGTATTCCAATGTTGCAACTTGATGAAAACTGTCCACAGTGTTCCTATCATCCTGATTAAACAGTACTGAAATAAAATTAACTTACTGAGTGCATCAAACATGATTTAGAGCTTGTTTATGGAAAAGTGTTTATTTCTGTATTTCAACCTGATTTGGAGCTTGTTTTTTAAAAGTGCTTATTTCTGTATTTCAACATGATTTGGAGCTTGTTTTTGAAAAGTGTTTATTTCTGTTTTTCAACATGATTTAGAGCTTGTTTTTGGAAAAGTGTTTAGAGAATAGAAGAGAAGAGGAATTTAAGTGAAACTGCTAATAGAGAGATATCAAAACATGTACCAGTGAGATGCTACTTACGACCATCAGGGACTTCTGAGCTGTCATCATCCCAAACAGCACCAGCTCAAAGAGGACATCTATCATGTTCACATGATGGATCTAGGACAAGAAAACACGTTTGGAGAAAATAGGAATGATTTCATATAGATCAGCTACTGTGATGTATAGAAGACATGCATGTGGAAGAACTCAGTGAGACTTGAAAGAGTTAATGAACTCACCTTTGCCTCAGCCAGCTCCCTCTCAGTGTCATTCCGCTTGGAGGGGTCACTCAGGTAGTCCACAAAGTCGTTATAAGTACGGATGAACTTGGCCTCGTCCTATGACAAAGAAAAGAGCATCTTAGTGAACAGAACACATTTCACCTCAGGGGCGCTCTCTTTCCCTTGACAGAGAATGCGTTAGTGAGTTACCATGTGGTTGGCCCGAACCAGTGCGCCCAGGAGGACCTTTCCCGCCACAAACAGATGGTTCCTGCTCAGGGTGGAACCAAGCAGGGTCTAGGGGAGAGGGAAGAGTTAGGGTGAGACATCTTCCTCTAGGAGAGAACAAGAAGTCACAGAGAGAAAAAGAAAAGTGTGTCCACTCACAGTGAAGGCCTGGCGCAGGGAGACGAGCCTCAGGGCGATGTCCTCCACTCTCTTGGTGGTTAGGTAGAGGCTGTGAAAGGGAGGGAATGGAGCATGTCAACCATTAGAGTCAATGGGGGATAGCAGCATTATGACCACTATCCTTCAGCATCTGACAAGCCCAGACTACACAGACATTTAGAGGAACTCACTTTACCAGAGGAACCTCCCTCTCCTCAGGCAGCATGTCCTCCTCCCAACCCTACGACAACAAAACAAGCATTCAAAATCAGTGACCAATGAGCATACATTTAGTTTTACTTGTATTTAAGAGCAATCGAAGGCCACGGAAGGAGAGTTGTATGGCATTGAAGCTCGTCTGGAGGGTAGTTAACACAGTGTCCAAAGAAGGGCCAGAAGTATACAGAATGGTGTCGTCTGCGTAGAGGTGGATCAGAGACTCACCAGCAGCAAGAGCGACATCATTGATGTATACAGAGAAGAGTCGGCCCAAGAATTGAACCCTATGGCACCCCCATAGAGACTGCCAGAGGCCCAGGCTACAGGAAGCCGATTTTACACACTGAACTCTATCGGAGAAGCAGTTAATGAACCAGGCGAGGCAATCATTTGAGAAACCAAGACTGTTGAGTCTGTCGGTAAGGATGTGGTGATTGACAGAGTCAAAAGCCTTGGCCAGGTCAATGAATACGGCTGCACAGTATTGTTTCTTATCGATGGCAGTTAAGATATCGTTTAGGACCTTGAGCGTGGCTGAGGTGCACCCATGACCATGATAGAGCATGACGCTTGCAAAGCCAGGGTAGTGGGTTCGATTCCCGTCACCACCCATACATAAACGACAGCAGGTTTTATTGTAAGTCGCTTTGGATAAAAGTGTCTGATGAATGACATATATTATTTTTATATAGTCACTTACTTGCTATACAATGTAGAGAGAAAAAGGGTCAATTCAAGAGGGAGCTACGAAATTCATGTCCAAACATCGTTTTCTTTGCCTGATGTCATTAGAAATTACATAGAATTAATCATTAGCTTGTTCTCTACAATATTATAACATTCATATACTTGTACTTGACAGTGTTGATGAAATAATAATGATAGTTTGCTGTGACCATTACTAGTTTAGACTGCACCGCACTTGGTTGTATGTGTTCCATATTTGGTGTTGTGAGGTTATATCTCAGAGTAAATCGGTAACTTTTCAACCATATACGGTAGAGACATTGTGTTTAGATTATTATTTTCTGACAATGTTCTATTGATAACCTTGAATGAATTACTAATTTTATGTTTTTGGCTATTTTGCTACCAGATGCTTTCCTATATCGTTGGTATAATATAAAATACAAATACCAAATATTGTGTTTTATAAAGTCACTAGCTAGATTGGAAGAATGAGACAAACAAGGTGATTTTTTTATTGTGTTGTTTAACTCCTGAAAGTATAGTCTTTTCCACAGTGGGCTATAAAGTCTTTTGGAGGACATTTTGACCAATTTCAGACAAGGGAAAAAAAGCACTGAAGGCTCTACACTACCGGTCAAAAGTTTTAGAACACCTACTCATTCAAGGGTTTTTCTTTATTTTTACTATTTTCTACATTTTAGAAAAATAGTGAAGACATCAAAACAATTAAATAACACATATGGAATCATGTAGTAACCAAAAAAGTGTTAAACAAAACCAAATATATTTTAGATTCTTCAAAGTTGCCACCCTTTGCCTTGATGACAGCTTTGCACACTCTTGGCATTCTCTCAACCAGCTTCATGAGAAAGTCACCTGGAATGCATTTCAATTAACAGGTGTGCCTTCTTAAAAGTGGAATTTCTTTCCTTTTTAATGCATTTGACACAATCAATTGTGTTGTGACAAGGTGGGGGGTATACAGAAGATAGCCCTATTTGGCAAAAGATCAAGTCCATATTATGGCAAGAACAGCTCAAATAAGCAAAGAGAAATCATTACTTTATGACATGAAGGTCAGTCAATATGGAATATTTCAAGTGTAGTTGCAAAAACAATCAAGCACTATGATGAAACTGGCTCTCATGAGGATCACCACAGCAATGGAAGACCCAGAGTTACCTCTGCTGCCGAGGATAAGTTCATTAGAGTTACCAGCCTCAGATATTGCTGCCCAAATAAATGCTTCACAGAGTTCAAGTAACTGACACATCTCAACATCAACTGTTCAGAGGAGACTGTGTGAATCAGGCCTTTATAGTTGAATTGCTGCAAAGAAACCACTATTAAAGGACACCAATAAGAAGAAGAGACTTACTTGGCCCATGAAACACAATCAATTTGTCCTTTGGTCTGGAGCCCAAATTTGAGATTTTTGTTTCCAACTGCCATGTCTTTGTGAGATGCGGTGTGGGTGAACAGATGATCTCTGCATGTGTATTTCCTACCATAAAGCATGGAGGAGGAGGGTATATGGTGTGGGGGTGCTTTTCTGTTGACACTGTCTGTGATTTATTTAGAATTCACACTTAACCACTATGACTACAACAGCATTCTGCAGCTATACGTCATCCCATCTGGTTTGGGCTTAGTGGGACTATCATTTGTTTAAATAAATTATTATAAAAAAATAAAAACAATTGTTTGTTACTTTTACACCTTTTTCGTGGTATCCAATTGGTAGTTACAGTCTTGTCTCATTGCTGCAACTCCCGTACGGACTCGGGAGAGGCGAAGGTCGAGAGCCGTGCGTCCTCCAAAACACAACCCAGCCAAGCCGCACTGCTTCTTGACACAATGCCTGCTTAACCCGGAAGCCAGGCGCACCAATGGGTCGGAGGAAACACCAACACCTGGCAACCCTGTCAGTGTGCATTGCGCCCGGCTCGCCACAGGAGTCGCTAGAGCTCGATGGGACAAGAACATCCCAGCCGGCCAAACCCTCCCCTAACCCGGACAACGCTGGGCCAATTGTGTGCCGCCCCATGGGTCTCCCGGTCGCGGCCCGGCTGCGACAGAGCCTGGACTCCAACCAGGATCTCTAACTGAACAGCTTCCCTTAGACCACAGCGCTACTCAGGAGAATTCATTTGTTTTTCAAAAGGACAATGACCCAACACATCTCCAGGCTGTGTAAGGGCTATTTTCCCAAGAAGGAGAGTGACGGAGTGCTGCATCAGATGACCTGGCCTTCACAATCCCCCGACCTCAACCAATCTGAGATGTTTTGAGATGAGTAGGACCGCAGAGTAAAGGAAAAACAGCCAACAAGTGCTCAGCATATGTGTGCACTCCTTCAAGACTGTTGGAAAAGCATTCCAGGTGAAGTTGGTTAAGAGAATGCCAAGAGTGTGCAAAGCTGTCATCAAGGCAAAGGGTGGCTATTTGAAGAATCTCAAATATACAGTATGATATGTTTTGATATGTTTCACACTTTTTTGGTTACTACATGATTCCATTTGTGTTATTTCATAGTTTTGATGTCTACACTATTATTCAACAATGTAGAAAATAGCATTTTCTTCTTTGACGCACCTTATGTCTAAACTTCTTTACAGTGAAATAATCTTGATTGGTGATCTCAACTGGTGTTGGTTAAAACCAGTGTCTGATGATTTAAAAATGTTTTGTAATTCTATGAATCTTACCCAGTTGATTAACTCACCCACTCGCCCAAATCTTAAATGCCCAGATAAATCTACCCTGATTGATTTGATATTAACAAATGTTCCACATAAATATTCTGCGGTTGGTGTTTTTTGTAATGATTTAAGTGACCATTATGCTGTTAGAAATACTAAGGTTCCTAAGACAAACCCATGTTTTATTCGTAAGAGAAATTTGAAGTGTTTTAATGAGCAGGCTTTCTTTCATGATTTGTTTTATTTTGACTGGAGCAAGATTGAGTTTATCCCTGATGTGGAAACTGCCTGGATATTCTTTAATTATGTTTTTTTCCAAATAGTAAACAAACATGACCCATTCTGCTGGTTCAGGGTTAAAGGGCGGGATAATCCATGGTTTTCTTCTGAGCTGTCTTGTATTATTCACGACCGTAATCTAGCCTGGGCTAAAGCAAGGAAATCATGTTCTTTTGCTGATTGGCTTATTTTTAGGCAGTTACAAAAAAAGTGTTCTTTTCTTCTCAGGAAGGTCAAGTCTGAAAATTTTATGTCTGTTTCCACTGATAACCTGAATGACCCTAGAAAGTTTTGGAAGGCTATTAAGTCTATGTCTGGTAACAGTAATGTTACTGAATTACCGTCATGTGTTTTGAAGGACTCTCTTGTTGTATATGACAAAACTGAAATGCTGAATTGTTTCAATGAGCACTTTGTATCATCTGGTAGGCTGTTTGATTCAGTGTGCTCTGTCTCTGTACAACCCTGTGTGGACGAACCAGTGTCCTCTGTCTCTGTACAACCCTGTGTGGATGAACCAGTGAGAGCTGGTCAAACTTTTTGCTTTTTGCCATTCTCAGTGCAGGTGGTACCTAAAGCCCTGAAATCCTTAGATCAGAGAAAGCCTGCAGGTCTTGATCATTTGGATCCCTGCTTTTTAAATCTGGCAGCTGATTTCATAGCTGAACCACTTACATATCTGTTCAATCTAACCCTGGAATGTAATGATATTCCGAAAATCTGGAAATCAGCATTTGTCCTACCACTTTTAAAAGTGGGAGATCCAACTCTTTTTAATAATTATAGGCCAATCTCAAAGCTGTCACCCCTGGTGAAATTACTTGAAACCCTTGTGAGTGAACAGCTAAAATAGTTTTTATTTACTAACTCTATTTTATCAATGTACCAATTGGGCTTCAGGAAGAAGCATAGCACAATTACAGCAGCCATGAAGCTTTTAAATGATATCACTGAAGCCCTTGACAAAAAACCACACTGTGTCTCACTTTTTATTGATCTCTCTAAGGCTTTTGATACAGTTGATCATGCTATACTAAGGCAGAGATTGTCGAGTGTAGGCCTTTCAGAGCATGCAGTTGCATGGTTTGCTAACTATCTATCTGATAGAACTCAGTGCACTCAATTTGATGGGCTTATGTCTGTTATATTGTCTGTCTTTAATGGTGTGCTCCAAGGCTCTGTACATGGTCCTCTCTTATTCACTATTTATATAAATGATTTTGACAAAAATATCCAAAATGCGCAACTTAATTTTTATGCTGATGATACTGTTCTTTACAGTTGTGCCTCGTCTCTTACAAAAGCTTTCCAGAACTTGCAAACTGCTTTTTATACTGTTCAACATACCTTGTGTCAATTGAAGCTTATCCTCAATACTGACAAAACTAAACTAATGGTGTTTTCTAAAGCAAGAAATAGACCTCTGAACCTTTCACCTATTACTACCTGTCAGGGCAAGGAGATTGAGGTTGTAACCTCATATAAATATCTTGGAATTTTAATTGCATATTCAACAACTTACAAAAAAATTGAAGCTGAAATTGGGATTTTATTTTAGGAATAAGGCCTGTTTTTCTTTTCAAGCCAGAAGGAGGCTAGTATCAGCTACATTTATGCCTTTACTAGACTATGGGGATATTTTATATATGAATGCTTCCGCTCAGTGTTTGAGATCAATTGACACCCTTTACCATGGTACTTTGAGATTTATTTTGCAAAACTGCAAAACCCTTATGCACCACTGCACTTTGTATACCAGGGTTGGCTGCCCTTCTCTAGTCACTCGTAGGCTCAGTCACTGGTATACTTTGATTTATTAAGCCATTTTGGGTTTACTACCTTTTTATTTGGGCATTTTTATTGTTCAGAAATGATACCTGCGCCATCGTCTTGGAACGCCTTACAAAATACTATTAAACTGATAGAACTTGTCCCGATTGGTATTTTTAAATCACTGATGAATGATCTTGAGACTGATTCCCTGACCTGTCAATGTTTTTAATTTGCTGTTTTTGTTTTTTGTTATACTCTTGTGAATTCAATGGTTTCTACTAGATTACTTGTAGTTTTTCATGTTGTTTGTCTGTATTTTTGTAATGACTTGGTGCTGCCTATCTTGGCCAGGACGCTCTTGAAAAGGAGATTTTAAATCTCAATGAGCCCTTACTGGTTAAATAAAGGTTAAATAAATAGTAAAAATAAAGAAAAACCCTTGAATGAGTAGGTGTTATAATAGCAATAAGGAACCACTGAGGTTTGTAGTACATCGCCAATATACCACCCCTCCTTGGGCCTTACTGCTTAAATAACCCATATCTCTTTTATAACAGAATATTATCATTGACTATATGAAAGTGCATGTGTGAATGAGTCTGATTTACCGTTTTCAATGGCAGGTTCACCTTCTGAAGCCGGATGAGGTTCCCAAAGCGTGCTGCACAACCACCAAGCTCAGTCCCATCTCTGTACTCTTCTACGCTGACAACAACAACGTGATCCTAAAGAAGCATCGCAACATGGTGGTCAAGACCTGTGATGCCTGTGACACCAGTGGTAGCCCATCTAGCTATTCTTAATTTTAATCAACTTAATTGCCATTGTTCCAAAAGAAACAAACAGGATAAAATAACTTGCAAGCAGCAGTTGATAGTAATAATCTGTCAATATGCTGATAAATAGTATGTATCTAATATATTGATTTTGAGTCAGAGTGGTATATGAACAACACCCATTGGACCTATAACCATACTTCACTTTTGATTAACTAAACTATTCAAATATACAGTGTTTCAGATAATTACATCACCCCTTCATGTCATATATTCTGTGACCAATCAAAGCTGTAAAGTACTGTATCATAAGTATATCAATGCTAAAATTCTACCCTTTTGATGACTATAATATCTTGTTGAACCATGAATTTGTCATTGTCTCTTTTAGAAGTACTAAACATGGTTTGCAAAAAATACACGTTTTTCTTCTTCTTTAATCATACTTTTAACCAGTACAAGTTAGTAACAATGGAAAATGGCAACAAACAAGAAAAAATGTTTGGCCATTTTTGTATGTACAGTGTAACAAATACACAGTGATGTATGTCCTTGTCAACAGATATCTGGAGGACTGTATACGGCTATATTTGTAATAAATTATACTGAACAAAAAAACGCAACATGTAAAAGGTTGGTCCCATGTTTCATGAGCTGAAGTTAAAGGTCCCGGGAAATGTTCTGTACGCCGAAAAAAAAAAAGTGAGCATTTCTCCATTGCCAAGATAATCTATCCACATTGAAAGGTGCACCATATCAAGAAACTGATTAACTAGCATGATCATTACACAGGTGCACCTTTTGCTGGGGACAAAAGTCCACTAAAATGTGCATATTTCTAACAACACAATGCCACAGACGTCTGAAGTTCTGAGCAATTCTGTGCAAGTTCTGTGCAATTGGTATGCGGACTGCAGGAATGTCCACCAGAGCTGCTGCCAGAGAATTGAATGTTCATTTCTCTATAATAAGTCGCTTCCAACTTAATTTTAGAGAATTTGGCAGTACATCCAACTGACAATTTTCCTGCCTGCTAGCCATTCAAAATGTAACGATTCCTTTTGGGTGTCAGGGAAAATGTATGGAGTAAAAAGTACATTATTTTCCTTAGAAATGTAGTAAAGTAAAAGTTGTCAAAACTATAAATAGTAAAGTACAGATACCCCCCAAAACTACTTAAGTAGTACTTTAAAGTATTTTTACTTAAGTACTTTACACCACTGTATGTGCTTCAATAGAGTCTGACGTTCAGGGTGGTTGGACATATAAGATGGGGTGCTGGTGAGCTTCTGCCCCCATTTTAGGTCGTCACACAAATATTCCCCCACCCATGTTCATTGAATCATAGTAATTACACCTTAATTACAGGAAGCATAGCAAGAATGAAAGGAATCAATTTATCATTGAATTATTTATCAATCTCGCTTATTAAACCATCATTTCCAGGGGACCTATTGTCCTTAAGGCTTTTAATACAGTCTTATCTCAATTTCAGCTAACTCATCACAAAAATCCCTGAAATCATTATCTTCTTAGCTACTTCTTTGCTACATTGTCTAAGAAAAGATCCATATTGGAAGTTGGCTGGGCTGATGTATACAGATTCAGATAAAACTGGGAAACATGCTGAGAGATTTCTTTTGGATTTTCATTGGGAGTATTATTTATTAATCATTAATTGACATATGGAAGGAAGTCTTTTCGCCTGGCCTTTTTTCTAAATTAAAGAAATATCTTTAATCGTCTTGCTCTTACAAACGCTCCCCGGGTCTTTTCCTCGTAGAAACAATCTAACTGCATTTGCAATGACGATAGGTCCAGTAATTCCTGATTAGTTAGTTCCCTTTTTTTAGTTTAATCCATTATTCCCTTTATGATGTCATATTCTTTCTCTCTCTTGGCACGAGCAATTTCTTTTCCCATTGAAATAGCCAAAAGCCTTAATCAAATTTCCTTAGCTCCCAGTATAATATATATTAGCTCCCAAACATATTCATAACACAGGCACAACTCCTGTATTTATCATTCATTCCTGCTACTTCCTTCTTAAATACTTCATTCTCTAGTAAAGTCTTGTTCATTTTCCAGTAACCTTTAACTTTTTTGGGTTGACAAACCATGCATATTTATCTTTATTGAGATCCCGTTGTGGTCTGTTAAAATCCATGGTTCAATCGAGACTGTATCAACCTTGTCAGCAATATCTTCAGATATCAGCCAGAAATCAATACGGGATTGTATAGATAAATCTTTGGTACTCCATGTAAACATAATCTTATCTGGGTTCTTATGTCTCCAAATATCTAGAACACCTAACCTTAGACATATATTCCTTATCTCACAAACAGAATTGCTATCCATAGGAGGCCATCTATCTAGATTATCATGTAATACTGTATTAAAATCTCCACCCCATATTACTTTGGCCAATTGAAATTTAGACATCATTTTACTTATTTTCCTCTCAATGTCTCTAAATAAAATACAGTTACTTGACTTGTTATTGGAAGCTTAAGTATTTACAACAATGAATTGAACATGGTTAACATCTGCCAATAGTATAATCCATCTCCCTGTATTATCTGCTTCATGACTCAATATATGAGCCTTAAAGTTGCCTTTTAAAATAGGGACACCTGCTGACCGATTAGTACCAAATGAAAACCAAATGTCATTCATATCATCACCATTGACACTTCCAAAACGCAGTATCTGTGCAACAGGCATGAGATTCTTGAATGAAATAAATCGGCACTCTTACCCTTACAATACAAAAATAAAGATCTCCTTTTCAAAAAATGACAGATTCCCCTGGCATTAATAGAAAAAACAGAAATGGACATTTACGATCAAAGTGACTATATGAAGAATATTAAACTTGTATACGTTCACATGAATCGGGTTCTCATAAAAAGAAAAGGTCTTACTAGTTGCAAATAAAAACATACCTTTGCACCACGTAAGTGGTTGATCTAAATTATATATATTTATACAATTCCAAATAACATTGTACTATAGATTGGTAAAAACGAATAGCCATTAAGCTAACATTAAGTGTCAGTGCGAATTTCCCTGCCATAAAAAATATATATATATAAAAAAAGTTTGGCTCACACAAACAATGCTCTTTCCTCAATAAATATCTAGTTTTATCAAATTAGCAAATAAAACTCAGTCCTGCACAACTCACTTGACAAGTCCAGCAGTCAACAAACTAGGCGTCAGCGCGAATTTCCCTTCCATTAACAAAAGCCTTAGCTCCCGCAAAGTATCCCGTTTTCCCTTCCTTCCTTGCTCTCTCAGTTATCGGCCACAGACGATTCAGAGCTTCTTTGTCAAATGGAAGCTGCTCCTTGGTTGGGGTATTCGGTTATGAATCGCATTCACCCCCCTTTTTTACACTGCAAGCATATGAGTGAGTTTCAACAATGCCTCTTTTCTCCTTGGAAGTTTCAACATCTATTATCTCAGCAACAGTTTGGTCATGTCCTGATTACATGCTACTAGCTATGGAGACGTTAGCAGGCTAATTTAACTACACACGCTGACACTTTTCGATAGCTAGCTTGTTCGTTGGAAATAGTCAAAAATATATGTCAAAGGTTTGATTAATTACAAAAGTATTCATTGTATGGTTAGATATCATTTTTTGTGTAAAAAACATATTGCAACTGCAGTCTAAAACTATAAACTTTGTGAGAAAACCCCAAAATTGTTCCTCAGCTAGAAATGTTACTCCCTCTCATGTCGCAATCTTTACCATATCACTGATTTCATGGAGCTCTCCTGCTCATCAATTACTTCACAAAATCCCGCAAACGTGAAAGTGTCAGAAATAAACATTGCGAGTTTGTACATATGTGTGAGTCAGAGATTTGAAAGCAGACGCTTTCATCCAAAACGATGTACAGTAATCCGTACATACATTTTACGTTTGGTTGGCCCAGGGAAATTAGAGTTTTTCGATCTTTTCGAAGCAATTTTTGTATATCTTTCTTTGTAGTACTGTATGTATTCAATCATTTCGAATTGATCACTTCCCACTGGGTACATACATCAATTCAATGTTTATTCCACGTTGGTTCAACGTAATTTAATTGGAATTACATTGATATTGTGTCACAGTGAATTTTATAATCTGCAGTCAATTTAATTATGTTTTCATGTGCTATGATTCTGACATTTTACATATGATCCTCATAGGATTAGGCTACATAATTACAGTGGTGCAGTAAATGTAATCTCAATTCAATACGATGTGCATATACTGTACATATAGCCAATATAGCTATTAAACCCATGTTCAGTGACTAATCTGTGACGCAAATGGCCTAATATGTTTGTGACGTTCCATGAAACCCACGGTATTGTTTAAAACTCGATTCTGATTGGCTTGCAGGTCATTCTACAGTGTAAATTATAAATGAAAACGTGCTTTTATAGCAGTGTTACAGATTCACAATACCGAGCGTGTCTCAACCCGTACCGTGCTTTTATCTACCTAAAGGTATCTTCACGCACAACTGGATAGGCCTTTTGGATACGCTTGTCCAAGGTAAGGATATGCGTCAAGCTATAGCCTACTTTTAATGTTTTAGTTCCGAATTTAAGTTACTCCAGTCAAGTGATTCATCGTAAAAGTTTGTTGTTTTGACTGAGCAGTCCAATGGCCAATAACATACATAGATTATGCATTAGGCAATGCACAAGTCAGTGTTTAGGTCAGAATATATAGTTGCTACTTCCGTCAACTCAAGTTACTCAATTCAAGTGATTAATCGTAAAATTGAGTTGTTTTGACTGTCAAAACAAATAACTTTGATGGAATATTCAAAATTATAATGGCAATTATGAATCACAAATTCACAACATTACTTGCATTTCAATGATTCATCCAGGCCCAAGACATAAAGTTGCCTGAAAGCTGTGTAACAATCATTCCATT
>NW_026601416.1:0-52696 GCF_029448725.1 Salvelinus fontinalis
GCATTGCAAAGGAAATGCCATTGATTCAAATATTAACAATATGATGCTACATCCAACCCAAAACATAACTTGTTTTTTAGGAGGGGTTCTGAAAGACACTACGGGGGCATCGATTGAAAATTGACTGGTAACAACTGGGACCTAAAAGACACCCACTATGACACCCACTAAATCTGCCCAAGAAGAGGCAAACAAAAGAAAAACCCACAACAAACTTTAAGACAGGAAGCAAACCAAAAAGGTGGAGCAACTAAAGGTGTTGACTCTCCACATCTATCAAGACAACTGGCGCACTGGGCCAGACACTCTTAAATAGAACCTGGACCAGCTCAGGTGAAACACCTTCCCACAAACGAGATGGACAAGCCAGCACAGGTGTAAAACATACTGACTAACGAGGTGACACCAATCAGTGCGTCCTACGTGCTAACGAGCTATACGCGCTAAAGTCCAACCTCAAAACATAAATGGAAAAACCAAATACTGTAACACCTTAAGAGAATGCTCACCACCAACAGAAAACAACTTCCATTTCACAATATAATCAACTACAATTCTTCACCAATATAAACATGGTGTCTACTGGCTATCAACAATTAAAAACAAGAAAAAGTGTATTTTTCCCCCACTAGCTTCTAGGACTCTCCTCCCCTTGGAACGAGCCCAAACATAACTCATCTCTAATACGGAAATTCAAAATAATTTGTGATCCATGGAACGCACTGGCTAAACACAAAACACAAATATTTTTGACTGCCCAACCTTGAGACAATCAGAAACCAAGTTGTCGTCACCATGGACACAAGCACCAAAAACCCTGTTGTTTTGACAAGTAGCAATAAATCACTGATATCGATTAGGGGGGAGATCAGGTTGTTCGTGCTGTTGAAACTAACATCTAAAAAACACATGGAAATGGGAGATATCTTTTACCTCACTGGTTAGAGGACAACCTGCAGAAGACAGTCAGCTACATTTTGGAGTGATGCATGTAAATGTAGGGGTCGCTAAACAAAGGAACGCAACACTTATTTGTCATCACTCATCGATATGTTGAAATCAATTGTGCGAGAGGAGGGAGATGAGGTTGCACGTCCTGTTAAAACTAACAGCTCAAAAAACACAAGGAATCTGGGAATAATGTGTACATCACTGGTGAGAGGACAATTTGTAGAAAACAGATCGCTACATTCTGAAGTGCTGCATTTTGATTCAAGTGGGTCACCAATGTGGTAAGTGTAACACAACTCTTTTGTGTTAGTCACTTTTTGTTAAATCACATAAATAGTACTCTTTCAATTCAGAGCCTGTATTTTTCCCAAGTATAATATCCATATCACGCTGAAATCAATTGAATGGGGCAAAGGTTTAGGGTTCAACATTGTGAAATTCCTTAAAATACTCCTACTACAATGTTAAAACATTCTACATTGTGACATTAATTCATTGATATCACGAAATAACTCCTTCATGTATGTATTGTCTGATGTTTGATCAGAGATCTTTTATCAGAGTATCTCTTGTCACACTGATCACAGCTATAAGGTTTCTCTCCTGTGTGCGTTCTCTTATGTAGAGACAGAGAACCAGATGTAGTAAAACTCATCCCACATTGATCACAGCTATAAGGTTTCTCTCCTGTATGTATTCTCTGGTGTTGAGTCAGCTGTCCAGATTGACTAAAACTCTTCCCACATTGAACACAGCTATAAGGTTTCTCTCCTGTGTGTGTTCTCTGGTGTAAAGACAGATGGCCAGATGTAGTAAAACTCTTCCCACATTGACCACAGATATAAGGTTTCTCTCCTGTGTGTGTTCTCTGGTGCACTGTTAGTTCTCCAGATCGACCAAAACCCTTGCCACATTGATCACAGCTATAAGATTTCTCTCCTGAGTGTATTCTCTGGTGTAGAGTCAGATGGCCAGATCGACCAAAACTCTTCCCACATTGACCACAGCTATAAGGTTTCTCTCCTGTGTGTATTCTCTGGTGTAGAGTCAGATGGCCAGATGTAGTAAAACTCTTCCCACATTGACCACAGCTATAAGGTTTCTCTCCTGTGTGTATTCTCTGGTGTTTTGTCAGATGGCCAGATGTAGTAAAACTCTTCCCACATCGACCACAGCTGTAAGGTTTCTCTCCTGTGTGTGTTCTCTGGTGCACTGTCAGCGCTCCAGATTGACCAAAACTCTTCCCACATTGATCACAGCTATAAGGTTTCTCTCCTGTGTGTATTCTCTGGTGCAGAGTCAGATGGCCAGACTTAGTAAAACTCTTCCCACATTGACCACAGCTAAAAGATTTCTCTCCTGTGTGTCTTCTCTGGTGCACTGTCAGCTCTCCAGATTGACCAAAACTCTTCCCACATTGATCACAGCTATAAGGTTTCTCTCCTGTGTGTGTTCTCTGGTGTTTAGTCAGATTGCTAGATGCAGTAAAACTCTTCCCACATTGATCACAGCTAAAAGGTTTCTCTCCTGTGTGTGTTCTCTGATGAATTTTAATGTCTGATGAGGTGAATCTCTTCCCACAGTCAGAGCAGCAGTGAGTTCTCTTCCCTGTGGATCTCTGCAGGTGTTTATTGATGTGTTCTGATCTGGAGAGACTCTTCTCTGCCTCGTCAGCATCATGAGGTTGTTGAGGCTCCCCAGAGGACCCACGGTAGTCCCGTCTCTCTCCTGTGTGAACAACAAAGTCAGATGATTAAAGGCCAACAACAGTGGAAATCCACTGTAAAAGGTGATGCCAACAGTGTAGCCATGATGTTGTACTACAATTGACGTCTGTAATGAATGTTAAAATTATTTGACAATTGTCTTAAATTGAGCAAGAATAGTCATATAATGTCTTGTTTTCACATTAGTAGTAACATCGATTATTGTAGGCTAGAAATAAGTTATTCATGTTGTTGAAACTCTAAGCAGTGTGCCTGACAACTTTTGGTCTCCAATATAGGGCCCTTTCTGTGTTTCCTAAAACTGAGGAACGAGGGCGATGAACATACAATTTGATTGTAGAAACTCCTCCCCGCTAATGAGGAAACCGATAGTTATGGATGTAGTATATCTGGTAATGAGGAAACCACTAGTTATGGATGTAGTATATCTGGTAATGAGGAAACCACTAGTTATGGATGTAGTATATCTGGTAATGAGGAAACCGATAGTTATGGATGTACTATATCTGATTAGAGCAAAAATGTTGAGCAAAGATTTTAGTTTTTCAGTTTTTTCTGAATGTGAATGGGGGAAAACTCAGGGGAGTAACCTCCATTTACAGGTTGCTTATGAGTGCATTTCACACTACTTTGGATTATAATTGTAAGGCTCGTTTGAATGTCCTGTGTAATATAATGTTTGCTACAGTATTAAGAAATATGTTTAATTATTGAAGAATCGCATTAATGACAGTATCTATTTGGGTGTTGTCAATAAAGTTATGATTTTTTAAATGTATTTTTAATTACATTTTTCCCCCACCTTTATTTAACCAGGTGTCCAGATGAGAACAAGTTCTCATTCACAACTGCCACCTGACCAAGATAAAGCAAAGCAGTGCGACAAAAAAACAAGCACAGAGTTACACATGGGATAAACAAAAGTACAGTCAATAACACAATATAAAAATCTATATACAGTGTGATGGAGTAAGGAGGTAAGGCAATAAACAGGCCATGCTATGGGTGGGTGTTGCTATGGTGACCAGTGAGCTGAGTTAAGGCGGAGCGTTACCTAGCAAAGACTTATAGATGACCTGGAGCCAGTGGGTTTAGCGATGAATATGTAGCGAGGACCAGCCAACGAGAGCATACAGGTCACAGTGGTGGGTGGTATATGGGGCTTTGGTGACAAAATGGATGACACTGTGATGGACTGCATCCAGTTCGCTGAGTAGAGTGTTGGAGGCTATTTTGTAAATGACATCACCGAAGTCAAGGATCGGTAGGATAGTCAGTTTTACAAGGGTATGTTTGGCAGCGTGAGTGTAGGAGGTTTTGTTGTGAAATAGGAAGCATATTCTAGATTTAATTTGGGATTGGAGATGTTTAATGTGAGTCTGGAAGGAGAGTTTACAGTCTAACCAGACACCTAGGTATTTGTAGTTGTCCACATATTCTAAGTCAGAACCGTCCAGAGTAGTGATGCTAGTCGGGCGGATGAGGGCAGCGATAGGTTGAAGAGCATTTAGTTTTACTAGCATATAAGAGCAGTTGGAGGCCACGGAAGGAGAGTTGTATGACATTGAAGCTCATTTGGAGGTTTGTTAACACAGTGTCCAAAGAAGGGCCAGGTGTATACAGAATGGTGTCGTCTGCGTAGAGGTGGATCAGAGAATCACCCGCAGCAAGAGCGACATCATTGATATATACAGAGAAAAGAGTCGGCCAGAGAATTGAACCCTGCGGTACCCCATAGAGACTGCCAGAGGTCTGGACAACAGGCCCTCCGATTTGACACACTGAACTCTGTCTGCAAAGTAGTTGGTGAAGCTGGGGAGGCAGTCATTTGAGAAACAAAGGTTGTTGAGTCTGCCGATAAGAATGTGGAGATTGACAGAGTCGAAAGCCTTGCCTTAACCTTTATCACTAGACACCTCATAGTGAGTTACAGGTAGGAATCAGCAATGAATCCCAATAATGAGACACCTCTGGGGAGGGGTGTCAACAACATTTAAAAAAAAATATATATACAGTGGGGAGAACAAGTATTTGATACACTGCCGATATTGCAGGTTTTCCTACTTATAAAGCATGTAGAGGTCTGTAATTTTTTATCATAGGTACACTTCAACTGTGAGTGAAGGAATCTGAAACAAAAATCCAGAAAATCACGTTGTATGATTTTTAAGTAATTAATTTGCATTTTATTGCATGACATAAGTATTCGATCACCTACCAACCAGTAAGAATTCTGGCTCTCACAGACCTGTTAGTTTTTCTTTAAGAAGCACTCCTGTTCTCCACTCATTACCTGTATTAACTGCACCTGTTTGAACTCGTTACCTGTACAAAAAGACACCTGTCCACACACACAATCAAACAGACTCCAACCTCTCCACAATGGCCAGGACCAGAGAGCTGTGTAAGGACATCAGTGATAAAATTGTAGACCTGCACAAGGCTGGGATGGGCTACAGGACAATAGGCAAGCAGCTTGGTGAGAAGGCAACAACTGTTGACGCAGAAGTTCAAGATGATGGTCAATCACCCTCTGTCTGGGGCTCCATGCAAGATCTCACCTCGTGGGGCATCAATGATCATGAGGAAGGTGAGGGATCAGCCCAGAACTACAAGGCAGGACCTGGTCAATGACCTGAAGAGAGCTGGGACCACAGTCTCAATGAAAACCATTAGTAACACACTATGCAGTCATGGATTAAAATCCTGCAGCGCACGCAAGGTCCCCCTGCTCAAGCCAGCGCATGTCCAGGCCCGTCTGAAGTTTGCCAATGACCATCTGGATGATCCAGAGGAGGAATGGGAGAAGGTCATGTGGTCTGATGAGACAAAAATAAAGCTTTTTGGTCTAAACTCCACTCGCCGTGTTTGGAGGAAGAAGAAGGATGAGTACAACCCCAAGAACACCATCCCAACCGTGAAGCACGGAGGTGGAAACATCATTTTTGGGGATGCTTTTCTGCAAAGGGGACATGACGACTGCACCGTATTGACGGGAGGATGGATGAGCCCATGTATTGCGAGATCTTGGCCGACAACCTCCTTCCCTCAGTAAGAGCATTGAAGATGGGTCATGGCTGGGTCTTCCAGCATGACAACGTCCCGAAACACACAGCCAGGGCAACTAAGGAGTGGCTCCGTAAGAAGCATCTCAAGGTCCTGGAGTGGCCTAGCCAGTCCCTAGACCTGAACCCAATAGAAAATCTTTGGATGGAGCGGAAAGTCCGTATTGCCCAGCGACAGCCCCAAAACCTGACAGATCTGGAGAAGGTCTATATGGGCCAAAATCCCTGCTGCAGTGTGTGCAAACCTGGTCAAGAACTACAGGAAACGTATCTCTGTAATTGCAAACAAAGGTTTCTGTACCAAATATTAAGTTCTGCTTTTCTGATGTTTCAAATACTTATGTCATGCAATAAAATGCAAATTAATTACTTAAAAATCATACAATGTGATTTTCTGGATTTTTGTTTTAGATTCCGTCTCTCACAGTTGAAGTGTACCTATGATACAAATTACAGACCTCTACATGCTTTATAAGTAGGAAAACCTGCAAAATCGTCAGTGTATCAAATACTTCTTCTCCCCACTGTATAGTGTTTTATGATAAACCGTTTTTTTACAAATCCGTCAAGACACCAACTTAGACTTTACAGTGAAATGCTTTACTTACAAGCCCTTAACCAACAGTGCAGTTCAAGAAGAAGAAAACGTTTACCAAGTAGACTAAAATAAAAAGTAATAATAAAAAGTAACACAATGAGAATAACGAGGCTATATACAGGGGGCACTGGTACCGA
The DNA here is from genome assembly GCF_029448725.1 of Salvelinus fontinalis. Taxonomy (NCBI): domain Eukaryota; kingdom Metazoa; phylum Chordata; class Actinopteri; order Salmoniformes; family Salmonidae; genus Salvelinus; species Salvelinus fontinalis. Next base: position 6,479 of record NW_026601416.1, read on the forward strand.
GTCAGTGTGGAGGCTATATACAGGGGGCACCGGTACTGAGTCAGTGTGCGGGGGTACAGGCTAGTTGAGGTAATCTGTACATGGTGGGGGCGTAGTGACTATGCATAGGTAACAAACAACCAGCGAGTAGCAGCAGTGCACAAAATGGAGGGGGGTGGGGGGGGGGGGGGTCAATGTAAATTGTCTGGTGGCGATTTCATGAATTGTTCAGCAGTCTTATGTCTTGGGGGAAGAAGCTGTTGAGGAGGCTTTTGGTCCTAGACTTGGTGCTCCGGTACCACTTGCCGTGCAGTAGCAGAGAAAACAGTTTATAACTTGAGTGACTGGAGTCTCTGACAATGTTGTGGGCTTTCCTCTGACACCGCCTATTATATAGGTCCTGGATGGCAGGAAGCTTGGCCACAGTGATGTACTGGGCCGTTCGCACTACCCTCTGTAGCGCCGAGCAGTTGCCATACCAGGTGGTGATGCAACCGGTCAGGATGCTCTCGATGGTGCAGCTGTATTACCTTTTGAGGATCTGGGGACCCATGCCAAATCTTTTCAGTCTCCTGAGGGGGAAAAGGTTTTGTTGTGCTCTCTTCATGACTGTCTTGGTATATTCCCACCTGGGTGATTGAAAGATGAACTGAGGTCCACACTCCAGTCCAGATGATGGTGGTAATGCACCTTAAAGTTGGTTTCCAACCGCCATATTTAGTCCAAAGAAAAAGAAGCCGAAAGGAAGGTGAAATTACGAGAAACGAATTTGGTTTACCGTTTGGGGTATTGCAACTGGTTACTTATTTTGATGTGATATGAAAGTATTGTGTGAAATTATTCTCAATTGATATGAAAGTGCAGCGATTTATGTTTCTAGAAATGTATCGCAATTGAGAATGGATTCACATTTAGATGGAATATGTGACTATTTTAGCTGCAGAGCCAGTCTACCTCTGAAAATAACATACAGTCCTTGGACCTTGAGGAGTAACGGGGGCAGCAATCAGCAGTAGAAACAATAACAAAGCGTACTCCCTGCCTGTTTCGGTAAAAAGCATATTGGGCTAAGCTAATAGGAGATATTGAGGACTACAGTATTTCAGGCATTGTCATTGGATGCATTTGATCAATTGTTAACGTTTTGTTGATGGTCCACTCTTGATGTTCTACACGTTACAGTGTAGCTTCAGCCATTCCTACAGAACAACATTAAAGTGTAGAACCCCTTTACTGCATATTGGTTCAACGACTGCAGAGACGGTACTTACTGGTGTTAAACAGATCTCCAACCTCCTCTTCTTTCACACCAAAAACTGCATCCTCCTCTTTCTCATCCTCCTCTTCTTTCACTGTAACATCCTCCTCCTCTTTCACTCTGAACGCATCTTCCTCTTCCTTCACTGAAACGTCTTTCTCTTCTTCTTTCACTGTAACAGCCTCACCCTCTACTTCTTGTTTTACTGTGACCTCCTCCTCTTTCACAAGAGCTTCTTTCTCCGTCCAGCAGACCGCCTCTTCTTTAACAGGAGGTGGGATGTTTAGGGAGCTCATGGTCGGGGATGTTAGCTAGCTAGCTATCTAGCTATCATTAGCGACTAGGCTAGTGCTAACTAAACCAGCCAGCTACTATAGCTGACTAATACAAAATAACGTAATATTAAATTAAATAGGTTAACAAGTTGATACGACAGAAGTGTGTCGAAAACACAGTAGCTAATATACACCGAAAGCGTATAAATTGCTTGAATCTTTCGGCTGTGTTGGCTAGCAAGCTACCGAGGTGGTTGACGAGCTGTTTATGAAGAACCGTCCACTAGATTATACGTCACGCTGGCAGCATCGCCTGAAAGACGCACATCGCCGTCTGCTGACTGGAGGGGAAATGCAGTTGAGGATCATATTTTATTTTTCGACAAAAGATTATTTTAAATGGATTTAATTAAATAATACTATTATATTGAGACATACAAAGACAGGAATGTGTTGATTGATTAGTGAGAATAAAAAATGTTTACCACAGCATATTTAAGGCAGTTTCATTAAGTTATACTACATCTAAATAAGTAGCTAGCTACTGTAGGTCTATACTGCTCCTACACGGTGTAACAATACATCATGTAGATGTATATAATGAACAGACTAGGTCTATACTGCTCCTACATGGTGTAACAATACATCATGTAGATGTATATAATGAACAGACTAGGTCTATACTGCTCCTACATGGTGTAACAATACATCATGTAGATGTATATAATGAACAGACTAGGTCTATACTGCTCCTACATGGTGTAACAATACATCATGTAGATGTATATAATGAACAGACTAGGTCTATACTAGTCTGGTCTAGGTCTATACTGCTCCTACATGGTGTAACAATACATCATGTATATAATGAACAGACTAGGTCTATACTAGTCTGGTCTAGGTCTATACTGCTCCTACATGGTGTAACAATACATCATGTATGTAATGAACAGACTAGGTCTATACTGCTGCTACATTTTTAGTATTATAATTTTATATTTACTTAACCTTTATTTAACCAGGTCGGCCAGTTGAGAACAAGTTCTCATTTACAACTTAATTTGGGAACGAAAGTTTTACAAAGTGAAAACAGCACCCCCTATTGAGAAAAAGTTAATGAACAGTCCAGCAGGCATCAGCTATGTAGCCCAGTGATCATAGGGTCCAGTGAACAGCAATATATGAACCAGGGAAGCCGTTAGGTAGTCGTTACTATGCTAGCCGGGAGCCGCGCCTGGGTCGAGGCTAACTAGTGCTAGCTTCGCGACAAGGGTGTCACCGACGTCTGGCAAAGGCCGGTTGAGGGCACATCTGACGGAATTGCGTTGGCAGACCAGTCGTGATGGATCGGCGGTGCTCCGTGTCGACAAAGGGTCCAGGCCAACTGGCAAAAGAGATATTGTAGCTGGAGTAATTTTGTTTGCTAGCCGGGAGATGCACCTGGCTCGAGGCTAACTGGTGCTAGCTTCGGGACAAGGGTGTTAGCCACTGTAGCCAATCCGGTGCAAAGGTCCAGAACTTACGGCAGGAATCCGGTGATGTAGAGGCTTCTAGTCGTCTTAGTGAAGAGTCTGGGAGGCATCAGCTGTGTAGCCGAGTGATCATAGGGTCCACTAAGCAGGCCGGGAGATGGGCCTGGCTCAAGGCTAGCTTCGGGGCTGGGCCATTCGGTAGCAGCTAGCCAGCTGCGATTATCCGGTGTAATGGTCCAGAGCTTACGGCAGGAATACGGTGATGTAGTGGAGAAAAACAGTCCGATATGCTCAGGGTTGATATCGCGCTGTGCAGACTGGCAGGTGTTATCCAGGCTAAAAGCGGCTGGTGTCTGAGCTAAAAAGGTAAAGGCCGCTAGCAGTGGCTAACAATGACTAAATAGCTAGTAGCTAATTAGCTGGTTAGCTTCTGATGGCTAGCTGCTGATGGAGGTTCTAGCTATAAGGTCAAAAAAAAAAAAAAATGCTGATCCGTATCATAATGGGTGAGGCGGGTTGCCGGAAGGTATATTTAATTTAAAAATGGAAAAAGATTTAAATATATTGCAATATATACAAAAAAAGACGAAAAATACATACCATTTACAACAAACAGGTCTTAATGCTACACCACCTTGGATTACAAGATGACTCAGTTAAAAACCATTGGATTTAGCAAACTCTGAAATGATTTAGTATTTCTGTGCCCATGAAAACTGTTGCATTTCAGAATACAAAAAAACTGTCCCACAGCAAGATCCAGTATTTAAGTTGAAGTTCATCATATGACAAGTGTAACGTTATGACTATAACTACTGTTCCCTGAAGGAGGGAAACTAGGTACAACATACTATTAAATCCACGCCTCGCTGGAAGCACCACCGTCCACAGGTGATGAGAGTGAGGCTTGGATTTATTCCTTAAAATGTAATGCCGCTCTTCACCAGCCCAGGAAAGGGCAGGGCCAAACAGGTGTTGAACCACGATTCCCTCCTTAAGGGAAGAGTAATTATAATCAAAGTTACACTCCCTTTCAGTTGGTCAACTTCGGAACAACATACTATGGGGAAATACAATCATTCCCCATGCCGACCCAAACGGATACTAAATGAAACGTCCCCTGGCAGACCACCCAGACCTGACCCCGCAAGATGCGTCAGTTGTCAATTTATTCATTGTCTTTTGTTTGAAACACTCCTGTCAATGTTGAGTAAGGATGCACACCTGATTACCCATATAGTAGTAGGACTAGTCTACCTGGTTACACATATAGGAAGTAGGACTAGTCTACCTTGTTACACATATAGGAAGTAGGACTAGTCTACCTGGTTACACATATAGAAGTAGGACTAGTCTACCTGGTTACACATATAGGAAGTAGGACTAGTCTACCTGGTGACACATATAGAAGTAGGACTAGTCTACCTGGTTACCCATATAGTAGTAGGACTAGTCTACCTGGTTACACATATAGAAGTAGGACTAGTCTACCTGGCCGGCACACAAATGTAGGCCTATAAATGTGCCCATTTGGGGATGTCTGATAGTATTTCTGATTGTCTTAACGCTGAACCACTAATGAGTTGTGGAGCTTCTCAAAGGAATTTCTTCTTCACATCCAAACAGCAAGTAAACAAAGTCTAATCACAATCAATTGCGAATGACAATAGTTCCTTAAAGTATTTTTGTAAAATATTTCCAGCTCTCGCCATTTCGATAAACACACGGCATAAAAGGGAAAATGTAATGCTCTGATCCAGTGGAAATGTCATAAAATACCTGATTACTGTCAAGAACTGTCAAGAACTCACTGGAGCATGAACCTGAGGGCCTAGAATATTTTATACAATGTTGCAAGCTTGCTATCCGAGTTTCCTGACCCAGTTGATAGTTGATACAATGTTTCAAGTTTGTAGTAGACAGGCCATTTGCAGCCAATGTGATTTCTAGGATATTTATTTTTATCAGGATATTTTCTACCTGCAGAATGCAATGTTTTCATTTGTTGGCTTTATGTAGGCTATTTTTTTACATAGTTGGCAATGGCAATAAAAGTTATTTAGATTTGTATAATTTTCATTTAGATAGATTGTAGATTAATCACAGACAATAATTTTGAGATACTATTATAAATTAAATGAAACTGTTCCAGTAAAATGTGCATATGAAAATCATAACTGGCACGCAGATTGGTAGAAATGGTCAGATAAATTGGCACTCCAACTGGAAAAGGTTGCAGACTGATGGTGTAGTCAATTACTAGTCTATTAGTCTATCTATCTGTAGTCTATTAGTCTATTACTGAAAACTTCAGGAGCAAAACGGCAGAATTTACGAAGTCCAGCAACGGAGGGGGGACTCCCTCTGGTCGGGTTGTGTTGACGACCGGCTCCCTCTGGTCGGGTTGTGTTGACGACCGGCTCCCTCTGGTCGGGTTGTGTTGACGACCGGCTCCCTCTGGTCGGGTTGTGTTGACGACCGGCTCCCTCTGGTCGGGTTGTGTTGACGACCGGCTCCCTCTGGTCGGGTTGTGTTGACGACCGGCTCCCTCTGGTCGGGTTGTGTTGACGACCGGCTCCCTCTGGTCGGGTTGTGTTGACGACCGGCTCCCTCTGGTCGGGTTGTGTTGACGACCGGCTCCCTCTGGTCGGGTTGTGTTGACGAGCGGCTCCCTCTGGTTATGACTTCGAGTCATTTGTGTGTCTTAATTATTTGATCCAACAGAATGCTTAAAGCATCAGACAAGTTCAGTACGTATATTTGATTTTATAAAAACACATGGGGCGATTGGTAGAAAGAACAGATGACTCTTGGTTGACCAAGATGTATTTTAGTTGGGGACAGCACTAGAACATGATTTTGGGGCTCCCGAGTGGCGCAGCGGACACTGCATCTCAGTGCTTGAGGCGCCACTACAGACACCCTGGATCAAATCCAGGCTGTATCACAACCGGCCGTGATTGGGAGTCCCATAGGGCGGCGCACAATTGGCCCAGCATCGTCCGGTGTAGGCAGTCATTGTAAATAAGAATTTGTTCTTAACTGACTTAACTGACTTAACTGAAATAAGGGTTACATTTAAATAAATTTAAAAAACAGTGTTTCATGATAAACCATTTTTTACAAATCCGTCAAGGCACCAACTTTGAGAAGGATTTAAAACAAAGGTTTCAAACCAATTCATGAAGGTAATTGCTTCTAGGTATGTCTTGCCTTTAATGTAAAGGCATGACAAAAAATTGGCTGAATATTATACAATGACTTATCAACAGCTCTAATAATTTGCCTTCACAGGAATTCTTCACTGGCAATTCTAGAATATACTATATAGCCTAGAAACCTGGTTAAACTATCACTATGACATAATGGATGAATTCTAGAATATACTATATATCCTAGAAACCTGGTTAAACTATCACTATGACATCATGGATGAATTCTAGAATATACTATATATCCTAGAAATCTGGTTAAACTATCATTATGACATCATGGATGGCCAGTCCTTGTATTCATAGTGTAGTGAATTCAGGGGGTTGCCCTGAGCTGGACTCAAACCTGGGTCCAGCGACTGTCAAGCCAACACCTTATAACTGTTACACCAAGATGTCTGAACTTCTTGACGTGTTCGCTAGGTGTTGAGTTAGGGTTGCTACAATAGCTTTCTCTATGAATTTGAGAGTGGTTACATTTCTCCAGCCCCATCCCTCAGCTGTTTACCAAACCAAGACTCTTGGCAGCCATTTTGTTGCTGTTTAAATACTAGGTTGTCCCTTTAAAAAAGCCACACATCAATCAACCAATCTGAAGTTGAAACAATAACAAAGCAGTCATTCCACAACTGTTTTGGTAATAAGATGATGATGGGCCTGGAGACATTTAACTACTCTCAAATTCATAGACAGACCTATGGATGAAAGGACTGACCATCCATGATATCAACATTATAGTTAACCATGTTGAGGCTGTTGATTTACATTGTTTCTAAACATTGGAGTAAAAAAAGCTTATTTGGGGTTCTGATGGGGTACAACAGTTTAACTAAGCTCATGAGGCATGTGTTATATTCATCAAAAATCAATGGCTATAAATAATCATTTAAAAGTCAAAATATGGATGTAGCAATTGCCGATTTCCCCTTTAACACCAAAAATCAGTTCAACAACTGCAGAGTTTGTACCTCTGTTTTTAAGACAGTACTTACCAGTGGTAATCACGGCCCGGTTTCTCAAAACCATCTTATGGCTAAGTTCATCTTTAGAACCACTGGATGCCTTAAATTGCGTTTGGGAAATCGGGCCCAGATATCCAGTTTCCTCCTCCTCTTCTTCCGATGAGACCGTAATCTCCCCATCCTCCGCTTTCACTTCAAAAACTGAATCCTCCTCATCTTTTACTGTCACACCCTCCTCCTCTTTCACTGTAACGTCTTCCTCTTCTTCTTTCCCTGTAACAGCCTCACCCTCTACTTGTTTTTGTATTGTAACATCCTTCTCTTCCTCCTCCTCTTTGATGAGAGCTTCTTTCTCCGTCCAACAGACCGTCTCTTCTTCAGCAGGAAGAGAGTCATTTAGTGAACTCATGGTCGGAGATGTTAGCTAGCTAGGCTAATGCTAACTTAACCAGTCCGCTAGCTGAATAATAACAACAGCACCGTAAATATGAAATTAAATAGGATAACTAACTAACTAGACGACAGACAAGGGTTTAAAATACAGTGGCTAATATACACTAAAGCGTCTAAAGAGCTTTATGGGTTCGGCTATTTTGGCTAGCAAGCTACCGAGGTGGCGGACTAACTGTTGCTGCTGCTGAAAGAAGCGTTCCGTCCACTAGATTATACGTCACACTAACAGCATTGCGTTCCGTCCACTAGATTATACGTCACACTAACAGCATTGCCTTAAAATCGCCCACCGCCATCAGCTGACTGCAGTGGGTAACGCTCAGTCTGAACCTCTGACTGCGATGGAGATGTGCGACTTTAAGACAATGACGCTAGTGTGACGTAAAATATATATTATAATGTTCAGACAAAAAGTTAGTGTAGGAAGCATGAGTTTTTACTCACCAGTGTAACAATACAGTGTGGTTAAAGACTTAGTAACTTAGTTATGTTCACGATCTGGTTCCCTATAAGCACAACCAGTTGTGTTTTTGAATGATCACATATGTATTAATTTATTTCGGGAATCTGGGTAATCCTCAGCAGATTTATGGAGAATTGCTGTGGGTGAGTTCAAAATGGAATAGTCCCGGGATAGAAATATAAAAAGTTGACATTACATCATAAAATCCACGTTTTAAATCATACATTAGCAATTTATGTTTTAGTAACTACTGTTGTTGGTTTGGTGTCAAGTAAGCCTCTCTTTATATGTTATTTGCCAAATCTCAGTTTTCCATGTGGGTTTTATGCTAAAGTTCCCTCTTTCAAATTGGTATCTAACTGGAAAATGCATCTTCTTTAGGAGTGCTATTTATATCCTGTCGACTACTGATCATTCATCCACACTGTGTGTCTCATCAATGCAGGTCATTTATGACAAATGTATAGAGTATATGTTTTATAAATTCATGAACACCAGCCAGTTCATCAGCCCGGTTTTGTTAGTTTAGGTGTGTTATACTTCTTAACCACCAGAGGGGGACATTTAGTCATTTTCCAGGTTAATTTGATATATTTTGATACTAAAATGGATGACAGTTTATTCTGATGTAGTGAATATGAGACACATGGAAACAATTGATTCATTTATAATAGTAAATTATGAATTAGTAGGAATTGTTAAATCCACTATACGATCACAATGACTTTGATAGACATTTCAATTGTTTTTTTGTTAGTATATTATAGGGCAGATTAATGGAGAATTGCTGTGGGAGTGCTATTTATATCCCGTCACTACTGATCATTCATCCATACTGTGTGTGTCCCATCATTGCAGCTTTGGAAATAAATGAACTATCCATCCATTGCTCCTTCCTGTGTTGACTCACTGACTTGAGAGACCAGGAAGGTCACACTAGCTCGATAGGTTGATATCTAGCTCAAGCGTCACCTCATGCTTTTCATTAACTGTGTGGTTGTGTTATCTAGTGGGAACCTGTTAGCACGGTGGGCTCTGGTGCATTCTTGCCGTGGGCTCAAGACGACAGAGGAAATCAACCTGCTTGCTCCTTTTTGTTTTGTCAACTTTTCGATATGGATGTTAATCAGCTCACTGGTCAAGATAACAACACAACAACGGTAGCACGCGCTGTAACGTGTTACATTTGATACCGGAGCTACGAGGCATGCGCTGAAATCGCTTAGCAGTAAACTTCAAAGCAGTGTGTCACTTTATCAGCAGTGATCAATGAAGTTTGAAGCTTCATTTCGTCCCTAATCTTTTGATATGCAAACACGTTCAACACACATCATGTTTTAGTTGGGTTCTAACTGGTCTCCGGTAGTTGGGCTCCAGCTCACTGACCATAGTCACTACTTTTCAGCATGTTTTCTGTGAATTAGACTACGGGAGTTTTGTAACATTTTCCACCTTGGCTTATTGCTAGCACGCTGACTGACTTCTGGAATCTATCTATTTTGGATGTGGGGGATTTTCCCTCATTCTGTATGTTGCTGCTCTTTTGACCTGCAGTTAATGTTAGCTGGCTGGCTAAGATAACTGCATATAGCTAATGTTAGCTGGCTAAGATAACTGCATATAGCTAATGTTAGCTGGCTGGCTAAGATAACTGCATATAGCTAACGTTAGCTGGCTGGCTAAGATAACTGCATATAGCTAATGTTAGCTGGCTGGCTAAGATAACTGCATATAGCTAATGTTAGCTGGCTAAGATAACTGCATATAGCTAATGTTAGCTGGCTGGCTAAGATAACTGCATATAGCTAACGTTAGCTGGTTGGCGTGCATATAGCTAATGTTAGCTGGCTGGCTAAGATAACTGCATATAGTTAACATTCTTTGATTGGTTAGATGGCGTTATGTATTTCCAAAACTGTGGTTTACTTTAATCACTCAAATCATGAGTTCAAATTATTGGTTTAATTTAAAGTTATACATTTTAAGTTATTTCTGTTGTAGTTTACATCATAGGGAATAGGCTGGTCCTCCATATTACATCACACCTTACTTTGGCATTCTTCTGATTTCTGATTGGTTTAAGACAGACAGACAGACAGACAGACAGACAGACAGTGTGTTATAACAGAGTGATCTCACTAGGTGACAAGGTGAGTCTCTTCTCCCTGACCTGGTGGTTATAATGACCTGGTGGTAATAATGACCTGGTGGTAATAATGACCTGGTGGTTATAATGACCTGGTGGTTATAATGACCTGGTGGTAATAATGACCTGGTGGTTATAATGACCTGGTGGTTATAATGACCTGGTGGTAATAAAGACCTGGTGGGACTAATGACCTGGTGGTTATAATGACCTGGTGGTTATAATGACCTGGTGGTAATCATGACTTGGTGGTTATAATGACCTGGTGGTTCTAATGACCTGGTGGTTATAATGACCTGGTGGTAATAATGACTTGGTGGTTATAATGACCTGGTGGTTATAATGACCTGGTGCTTATAATGACCTGGTGCTTATAATGACCTGGTGGTTATAATTGTTACGCACGCCTCTATAAAGAAGGAACGCAACTCCCTGCTGCAACTCAACTCTCCGTGAAGCGAAAGAGGTATGGACATGAGCAATTGATAATGTGGGAAAAAAGCTGACACTTGTACATTATCAATTGCAATTTGTTCAAAGGAATAAGAAATTGCTTTAATGATGTGCACAAGTGACTAGATGATTTGGAATTTGTACAAGTAGTATCAAGAATTACACTTTTGATCTAAGAAATGCACCAAAGCGACTGAGGAAAACTGTAATCCCTTTCCCAGTGGAATACAACCTAACAGACAAGAAGCCATTCTTCACAAAACAGTATGAATACAAACAATGGCAGGGCTGATTTGTGATGAAGAGGGTATGGGCCATTAAAAAAGCCATCACCTACAGAGAGATGAACCTGGAGAAGAGTCCCCTAAGCAAGGTGGTCATTGTGCTCTGTTCACAAACATAAACACACCCCACAGAGCCCCTGGACAACAGCACAATTAGACCCAACCAAATCATGAGAAAACAAAAAGATAATTACTTGACACATTGGAAAGAATTAACAAAAAAACAGAGAAAACTAGAATGCTATTTGGCCCTAAACAGAGAGTACACAGTGGCAGAATACCTGACCACTGTGACTGACCCAAACTTAAGGAAAGCTTTGACTATGTACAGACTCAGTGAGCATAAATGTCAAATGTGTGATTTCATGAACTGGTACATACAAGAAAACCAGGTTTTAAAGTTCTGTTCAATAGCCATCCCATTATTACAAAACATTTGAAAGGCTAAGTCTATCATCTCCTGAGAAGTGGTAACTATTCACATGAACTTTTCAAAGAGGTTTGGTGCCCCCTGGTGGCTGAACCCGAGATCAATGAGAGATCTTGTCAGAAACAATGACAGAGTCCCACTTCTCTGTCATTGCACAAACTAGAGAGGGGGAAAAATGTGTGAAAATCAATACAGATAATCCTTTAAAATATGGGACATTTAGCCCACCGGGAAGTATTTTTAATCATCATTTGAATATTTCGGCAATTGGTCGAAAAAGTGACAGAGTGCCACCTCCGTGCACCTGGTATTATTTTGGGTTACCAGGCACGATTTTCAAAAGTGTCTTAAATGCTTTTTAGGGGGCATACAGACCTGCCCGCTATGGGAACACCATACTACGGCCCCAAGTCAATGGGGGCCGGCCTGAGGGATTTATGGAGGTTTTAAAAAGATTCTGGCCTGATCCATCCATGCACCTGGTATTATTTTGGGTTACCAGGCACAATTTTTTTAAATTAGCAAAACACTGTATTTAACCCACTGTAGCACTGTCCCCCTTAGCAAGCAATGGACCCCAGCAACCCAATGAAGCCATTAAGAACCATATTCAAAAATACACCTGGTAACCTGTTCAATCACCAGGCGCACGGCTCAACAAAGTTGAGTGTGAACTTCTGTGTGGACTTAGAAATTTTTTGTCTGGGAAAAAAATATATATAAATAAAATAAAATTGCAGCTGTCTTTGATATGCTCAAAACGAACTAACTGCTATCTTGAAATGTTGAAAAAGTGTTTTTAAATAATTATCCTATCATTTGAAAATTAGTTGAAAGGCTAAGGGAATCATCTCCTGAGAGGAGGTTGGAGATGATTCTCTTAGCCTTTCAACTAATTTGCAAATGCCTATTTTAAAAGGATGGCTATTTAAAAACACTTTTTCAACATTTCAAGATAGCAGTTAGTTCAGTTTGATGTAAATAAAGACAGCTGCAACTTTATTTTATTCATTTTCAGTTTTTGGTAAAAAAAATACTTTTGAAAATGAGTAAAATAAAGATGCAGCTATCATATTTTAGTCAGAATGTGGTACACCTGTGCTGGCTTGTCCATCTCGTTAGTCAGAATGTGTTACACCTGTGCTGGCTTGTCCATCTCGTTAGTCAGAATGTGTTACACCTGTGCTGGCTTGTCCATCTCGTTAGTCAGTATGTGTTACACCTGTGCTGGCTTGTCCATCTCGTTAGGGTTGGATGTTGCATCCAATTGTTAATATTTTAATCAATGGCATTTCCATAGGATGCTCATTAGTCGTTCAGTTGTTAGTCTTCTGTTTTTTATCCTCTTATGTTTGTGTACTAAATATATCTGTTTATTTTCATTGTTTTTTCCTGTGAAGCCATTGTGTTGCATCCATGTCTGAAATGTGCTGTATAAATAAAGCTTGATTTGATTTGAACATATTGAAAAACAAATGAACCCAATGACTGACCAATCAGACTCTTGCAAAACCAATTAACAAAATATGTGCAAAAGCAACACATATCTTGGTCCATCTTAGTATGAAAAACAGTATGAATTCAGTATATCTTCCACTATGTCAAAATAGTGCATGGTATGTACGTTTACTATCACTTTTCAACCAACCTAGTTAATTTGTTAAAAAATGCATTTAAAAAAAAATCAACAATACTTCAAAGGATTCAACTACTGAAAACTATAATGTGAAATGGAAGTTGTTTTCTGTTGTTAGTGAGCATTCTCTTAAGGTGTTAGTTAGTCTTTGGTTTTTCCATTTATGTTTTGAGGTTGGACTTTAGCACGTATAGCTAGTTAGTACGTAGGACGCACTGATTGGTGTCACCTCGTTAGTCAGTATGTGTTACACCTGTGTTGGCTTGTCCATCTCGTTTGTGGGAAGGTGTTTCACCTGAGCTGGTCCAGGTTCTATTTAAGAGTGTCTGGCCCAGTGCTCCAGTTGTCTTGATAGATGTGGAGAGTCAACACCTTTAGTTGCTCCACCTTTTTGGTTTGCTTCCTGTCTTTAAGTTTGCTGTGGGTTTTTCTTTTGTTTGCCTCTTCTTGGGCAGATTTAGTGGGTCTCATGGTTGGTGTCTTTTTGGTCCCAGTTGTTGTTACTAGTCAACTTTCAGTCGACACCCCCATAGTGTCTTTGAGAACCCCTCCTAAAAAACAAGCTTATATTTTGGGTTGGATATTGCATCCAATTAGTGTTTTAATCAATGGCATTTCCTTAGAATGCTCATTGGTCTTTCAGTTGTTAATCTTCTGTTTTTTTTATCCTGTTATTTTTGTGTAATAAGTATTTCTGTTTATTTTCATTGTTTTCTCCTGTGAAGCCATTGTGTTGCATCCATGTCTGAAATGTGCTGTATAAATAAAGCTTGATTTGATTTCAACAAATGAACCCAATGACTGACCAATCAACAGACCCTCCATCTTAGTATGAAACACAGTATCAATCCCACTTTTCCAGCCTGCTGAAGGCATGGTGGAGTGGTAAACACCACCCCCGGCTGTACCAGGGGCTTGAGGTGGTCTCCCACAGCTCTGCTTATGTCATGTTCTGTGGCCTTGCAGTTCCATTTCTTGACTGCCCCTGCAACACAGAAAGAAACATATTTAGTCATATTATATAAAACACTCAAAGTAATGGATATGGAGCATCTATGGCCTCAGTTACACCTGGCACCTAAATGTGACTTCTGTCATCTGATCACTCCAAGCTGAATTAGGTTCAGATCTACCAGGATGGGCCTTTGACAGTCTGGACGCAGTCAGGCCACTGAATATAAATAAGCAATGTAAAGAGATGGGGTGAATGAGTGGGGAAAAGTACATTCTATACAAATGACCTTCATAATAATAATCAACTAATGTGTGTGCCTGAGGGGAAATTAACTTTCCTACTACCAAAATGGGTGACAAATTACACCAAAACCAGTGGACAATTTGCACTGCTACTGAAAAACATCACAGCATGATGTTGCCATGACCACCGCTTCACCGGGATGGTACCGATTTTCTCCAGACATGACACATGACATTCAGGCCAAAGAGTTGGTTTAATCAGACCAGAGAATCTTGTTTCTCATGGTTAGAGTCCTTTAGGTGCCTTTTGGGGGCTAAGCGGGCTGTCATGTGCCTTTTACTGAGGAGTAGCTTCCGTCTGGTCTCTACCATAAAGGCCGGATTTGTTGGAGTACTGCAGAGAAGATTGTCCTTCTGGAAGGTTTTCCCATCTCCACAGAGGAACTCTGGAGCTCTGTCAGAGTGACCATCGAGTTTTTGGTCACCTCCTTGACCAAGGCCCTTCTCCCCCGACAGCTCTAGGAAGAGTAATGGTGGTTCCTAACTTATTCCATTTAAGAATGAGGGCGGACACTGTGTTCTTGGGGACCTTCAATGCTGCATACATTTTTTGGTACCTTTTCTCCAGATCTGTGCCTCAACACATTCTTGTCTCAGAGCTCTACGGACAATTCCTTTGACCTCATGGCTTGGTTTTGCTCTGACATGCACTGTAAACTGTGGGACTTTATATAGACAGGTGTGTGCCTCTCCAAATCATGTCTAATCAATTGAATTTACCACAAGCGGACTCCAATCAAGCTGGAGAAACATCTGAAGGATGATCAATGGAATCAGGATGCATCTGAGCTCAATTTCGAGTCTCATAGCAAAGGGTCTGAATACTTAAGTAAATACATTTGCAACAATGTTTACAAACCTGTTTTTGGTTTGTCATTACGGGGTATTGTGATGTCATTATGGGGTATTGTGATGTCATTATGGGGTATTGTGTGTAGATTGATGAGCAGGAAAATATTCAATTTTAGAATAAGGCTGTAAAGTAATTGAATGTGGAAAAAGTGAAGGGGTCTGAATACTTAACGAATGCACTGTATACAGCTGGCAGAGTTTTCTACCATTGGCAGTTTTGTACACAGTCACGTGATACGTGGTATAGAAAAGTCCAATCATAGGAGAGTACATGGGAGGCACTATACTGTGTGTCTGCAGGTGTCTATCTGGTCAAAACCACTGATACAGGTGCCCCTCCACCCTCTGGTGGGATGGATCATGTCTACAGAGAAACCTAGATTCAAATACTTAGATTTGTGTGTATTGGGTTGTGAAATTGTTAGATATTACTTGTTAGATATTACTGCACTGTCGGAGCTAGAACCACAAGCATTTCACTACACCCTCAATAACATCTGCTAAATACGTGTATGTGACCAATAAAATGTGATTTGATTTTGATTTTCAATAAACGTCCTATTTATCAAAGGTGCTTTTGGCTGGGGTCAAAATGACTCCAAAGGATTTGAATTTGTTAAAAGTCCATATTGATACAGAAACACTAAACCATGATTTAGATTTAATAAGAACAAGTTGATTGACAAAGTCATGAAAAATTGGAGGAATTGAATAACCCACATTTGGGCTATGATCAAAGATATGCCTCTGGGGTCAAAATGATCCATGTCAGAAGTATGGTTCAATGCAAATATGTAGTGGGTGTAAAGTTTGTTTTAAACTCTCACTCATTAAACACGAATCAATCAACACATGCTTCTCTTTGAACGACTTTATATAATATTAAATTTTTATGAAATACATTTTTAAAAACCGTTTGGTTCCTCAACTGCGTTTCCCACTCCAGTCAGCAGATAGCGATGTGCGTCTTTTAGGTTCAGGCGATGCTGCCAGTGTGACGTATAATCTAGTGACGGGACGCTCCTTCAACAACAACAGCTAGTCAGACACCTCGGTAGCTTTCTAGCAAACACAGCTACAACATTCACGCTCTTTACACTGTTTTGGTGTATATTAGTCGCTGTGTATTAAACACACTTCTGTCGTATGTACTTGTTGGCCCATTTAATTATATATTTACGTTGTTTGTCAGCTAGCTGGTTTGCTAAGTTAGCTTAGAACTAAGCTAGTCGCTAATGCTACCTAGCTAACATCTCCGACCATGAGTTCACTAAGCTACTCTCCTCCTGCTACAGAAGAGGGGGTGTGCTGGACGGAGAAAGAAGCTTTCGTCAAAGAGGAGGAGGAAGAGAAGGATGTTACAATACAAAAACAAGTAGAGGGTGAGGCTGTTAAGGTGAAAGAAGAAGAGAAAGACGTTACAATGAAAGAAGAGGAAGACGCGTTCAGAGTGAAAGATGAGGAAGATGTTACAGTAAAAGAAGAGGAAGAGAAAGAGGAGGATGCAGTTTTTGGAGTGAAAGAGGAGGAGGGGGAGATGACTGTCACATTGGAGGAAGAAGAGGAGGTTGGAGATCTGTTTAACCCCAGTAAGTACAGTCTCTGCAGTCGTTGAATCAATATGCAGTAAAGGGGTTCTACACTTTAATGTTGTTCTGTAGAAATGGCTGAAACTTCACTGTAACGTGTAGAACATCAAGAGTGGACCATCAACAAAACGTTAACAATTGATCAAATGCATCCAATGACAATGCCTGAAATACTGTAGTCCTCAATATCTCCTATTAGATTAGCCCAATATGTAGTCTTAAAGGGGCAATCAGCAGTTGTTGCATCCATCTGGGGACTTATACATTAATGATATGTACCCATCTGTTTCTTGAAGAATTCCCTTATAAATGCCTCATGAGCTTAGTTCAACTGTCGTACCCTATCAGAACCCAAAATATAAGCTTATATTATCTCCAATGTTTATCAGTAAATATAAACGAACACTGTATATCCTCAAAACATGGTTAAAACTATAATGTTGGTATCATGGATGGTTGCATTTCTCCAGCCCCATCCCTCAGCTTTTTACCGAAACGGGCACGGAGTACGCTTTGTTATTGTTTCTACTGCTGATTGCTGTCCCCGTTACTCCTCAAGGTCCAAGGACTGTATGTTATTTTCAGGGGTAGACTGGCTCTGACAGCTAAAATAGTCAAATATTCCATCTAAATGTGAATCGATTCTCAACGGGCAGGGAGTACGCTTTGTTATTGTTTCTACTGCTGATTCTCTGCCCCCGTTACTCCTCAAAATAATTTCACATAATACTTTCATATCACATAACAATTATTTCACACAATACTTTCATATCACATCAAAATAATTTCACACAATACTTTCATATCACATCTAAATAGGTAACCAGTCTGTATAGATAGATAGCTAAGTGAATTAAATATCACCAGCTACCTAACTTCATATTAGCTATCTTGATGTATTTATCACTGTAAAAAACTAACTCCAAATGCATTTGTAGGTAGCTAGCTAACAGCCATGGAGGAGGGTGAAAGGATAGCAGCCCCAACTGTCAGTGAGAGAGGAGGCTATTCTGGATAGGGCAGGTACTTTTGTGTAGTTCCTGTCCCTAGAAGTGAGGACGGAGATAATAGTAACATAATATTCAGTGTGGTGTAATTTGACTATAATGAAGTGTGTTTCTTGTGAGGTTTTCTGTCCTCAGATAAAGAGCGCTATGAAAGCCAGTCTACATATGAAGAGGTCCCAATGAAGAGCAGTGGTTCTCAGTCCTGGGGACTCAAAGAGGGGCATGTTTTTGCCTCAGCACTGCACAGCTGATTCAAATGATCAACTCATCATCAAGCTTCAAGTGGTATTTATGTATTCATTTGTGATGCCATCCTTGATATGATCCTGTTATTGTCACATGCTACACATGCACATATGTGTGCCCATGCATCTATCAATCCAATGTTATCATGATTTGTTATCAGGGATATTATACTTTAGTAATCCACAATGACCTGGTGATGTAACAGTCTAATAATTACATTGTCTTCCATATTCCTACAGATACCTTGTAACTGGAGATTCCTTCAAAACGATTGCCTACAGTTGCCGTGTAGGGCACTGCAAGGTTGGGTGACCAGGGTCATCTGGGACTGCCTTCTGGAGGAATTCAGATGTGTGAAGGCTACCTGTGTCCTGCGTAACTTCATGAGGATGGACACGAGGACCAGGAGGGGATCTGCAGCTCGCCGCCGTGTCCCAGAGGAGGAGTCTGCTGCTCTGCAGGATGTTTCAAGGATGGGGTCCAACAACGCAGCAAGAGAGGCAATCCGTGTTCAGGAGATCTTCACCTCCTACTTCTTCAAAGAGGGTACTGTTCCCTGGCAACACCATAGACTACACTATGCACAACCAAAGGCTCTTTTAAGAGCCATCCACATTGCAATAAGAGTATTCTTCCATTTACTTAGCTATGTCAACTGAAGTTATTCAATTCCCAGTTTCTCTCCCTTTGATTTCTACTTCTCAGGTGAGGGTGCTGTTTAGGTAAGGGTGTGATGTCTGTGCAAAAACAAAACAGGCTATTTTAAATCACCCATATTGAAGAAATGTAGAGCAATTAGACACCCTATAACCCACACCTACACACTCATGTATCAATCTGATTGATGGATTGTGTTGTGCAGTAAGCAGGCTCAGGTGTATTACTGTGGCTCCTTCCACCTTCAAAGAATAGGCAAGAGGGCCAAACATGGAGAATAGTAAGACACTTCATTATTTCTATAACTACGCTATATTGTTTGTCCTTGTGTGTCCGTTCATGTTTTTCAGCATAAAGTACTCTGCAGCCACTTAGTGTGGTGTGGACACCAGGTGAGGCCACACACAGATTCCTGTTGAACACTGTCACTTTAACTACCTTATTTTCTCAACAACAGTCTCTCTCCTTCACTTCATCCCTCTCTCCCCTTCTCCCTAAATCCTCTAGGTTATATCAGCTGTGTCGGTGAACCCCTCCTGCATCTGGACTGGCTACATAGAGGGCACAGCATGATCAGAGGTGAGAGGTCACTTGGTCAGGTCAACAGGAAGTATTATTAAAGAGATGCTTTACATTGAAATACAGATAGATGCAGTAGTCCCAGAGTTAATGATCCCAGGTCAGTTTATATTATACAGGAAGTATTATTAAAGAGATGCTTTACATTGAAATACAGACATAGATGCAGTAGTCCCAGAGTTAATGATCCCAGGTCAGTTTATATTATACAGGAAGTATTATTAAAGAGATGCTTTACATTGAAATACAGATAGATGCAGTAGTCCCAGAGTTAATGATCCCAGGTCAGTTTTGCATTTCACCTCCTGATTGATGACTAACAATGTTAGAATAAAAAATAAAAACACAAGGCTTAAACATGCTCTCTCTCTCCACCTGTCTTTCGTCTGCAGATATGTTTTGATGTGAGAGGATGCCAACCCCTAGTCCCATCATCGCCACCTCACCTGCTTTTAAGATAACCTTTGGGCCGACTAGAGACACTGCTATATAATTGTGATGAACTGAGAGAATATTTAGGTAGCACTGTGATTCATTAATCATGTGCTGCCTTCCCTGGTCCTATGTGCTTACCTCTTTCCCTTTCTGTCTTTTACACCTCTCTCTCCACCTCTTTCTTTCTCTGTTTTTATAATTCACAACAGATGTGCATTGAAGTACAGATTGAACTTGTATTTATAACACTTGGATAATGAGCTTTTCAATAAAGCGTTTCACATTCTCTACTGGTTGAAATGAAGTGTAATGTGATGAAATACTCCACCTATCCTGTGTTTATCAGATCAATGCAGATGAAGGGCATTAGATGTTGAGATGAACCGGTGTTGGAGTATTTACATGATGCATAGGAAGTGTAGTGTTCTGGTTTTTAACATTATATTTCTGTATATATGAATTAACTAGTTAAATCCTGTTTCTAGTCTATTAGTTACAATGTGTAACCATTGATGTCCCAGGACCAAGATTGGTAAACACTGTTGAAGTGTAGAATTGTAATACATACATGCAGACACAGCGTCATTCAAAGACTGGAATTTGATACTCCTGGTATTGGATATGACTGAATAATCATCTCAAAGACATTCATACCTAAACTGCACCTTTATTTGCCAAGGTAGAGTACATGATTAGTGAACATATTAAATGTACAGGCTACAATGTGGGGATCTCATGCATGGTAATAACTACATGTATATACGACTTGCATCCTTGGCACAACATGATATTATATTCTACTCAATCCATAGGCTTCATTAATGTCATTCAGGCTGTTTTGAAGTTGATACAACTGGCTATGATAGCTGAGGTTCATAGCTAGGTTCTGAACTAATATGTATACCAAACGTTTGGGTCCATACATACATACATAGGCAAATATGTAAGTAATGTAAAGTGATGGGGTGTTTCTAACTAAATGTTTTGTGTTCATAGCTCCAACAGTGCAGTAATATCACACTAAATGCTTGTGTTCCTAGCTCCAACAGTGCAGTAATATCTAACTAAATGCTTGTGTTCCTAGCTCCAACCGTGCAGTAGTATCTAACTAAATGCTTGTGTTCATAGCTCCAACAGTAATATCTAACTAAATGCTTGTGTTCCGAGCTCCAACAGTGCCATAATATCTAACTAAATGCTTGTGTTCCTAGCTCCAACACAACAGTGCAGGAGTATCTAACTAAATGCTTGTGTTCATAGCTCCAACAGTGCAGTAGTACCTAACTAAATGCTTGTGTTCCCAGCTCCAACAGTGCAGTAGTATCTAACTAAATGCTTGTGTTCATAGCTCCAACAGTAATATCTAACTAAATGCTTGTGTTCCTAGCTCCAACAGTGCAGTAATATCTAACTAAATGCTTGTGTTCCTAGCTCCAACAGTGCAGTAATATCTAACTAAATGCTTGTGTTCCTAGCTCCAACAGTGCAGGAGTATCTAACTAAATGCATGCTTGTGTTCATAGCTCCAACAGTGCAGTAGTATCTAACTAAATGCTTGTGTTCCCAGCTCCAACAGTGCAGTAGTATCTAACTAAATGCTTGTGTTCATAGCTCCAACAGTAATATCTAACTAAATGCTTGTGTTTCTAGCTCCAACAGTGCAGTAATATCTACCTAAATGCTTGTGTTCCTAGCTCCAACAGTGCAGTAATATCTAACTAAATGCTTGTGTTCCTAGCTCCAACAGTGCAGGAGTATCTAACTAAATGCTTGTGTTCCCAGCTCCAACAGTGCAGTAGTATCTAACTAAATGCTTGTGTTCCTAGCTCCAACAGTGCAGGAGTATCTAACTAAATGCTTGTGTTCCCAGCTCCAACAGTGCAGTAATATTTACCTAAATGCTTGTGTTTCTAGCTCCAACAGTGCAGTAATATCTACCTAAATGCTTGTGTTCCTAGCTCCAACAGTGCGGTAATATCTAACTAAATGCTTGTGTTCATAGCTCCAACAGTAGTATCTAACTAAATGCTTGTGTTCCTAGCTCCAACAGTGCAGTAATATCTAACTAAATGCTTGTGTTCCTAGCTCCAACAGTGCAGGAGTATCTAACTAAATGCTTGTGTTCCTAGCTCCAACAGTGCAGTAATATCTAACTAAATGCTTGTGTTCCTAGCTCCAACAGTGCAGTAGTATCTAACTAAATGCTTGTGTTCCTAGCTCCAACAGTGCAGTAATATCTAACAATTTCACAACAAATACCTAATACACACAAATCTAACTAATGGAATAAGAATATATAAATATATGGACGAGCGATATCAGAGCAGCATAGACAGATACAGTAGAATAGGATAGAATACAGTATATAAATATGAGATGAGTAATACATAGACAGATACAGTAGAATAGGATAGAATACAGTATATACACATGAGATGAGTAATACATAGACTAAGATACAGTAGAATAGGATAGAATACAGTATATACATATGAGATGAGTAATACATAGACTAAGATACAGTAGAATAGGATAGAATACAGTATATACATATGAGATGAGTAATACATAGACTAAGATACAGTAGAATAGGATAGAATACAGTATATACATATGAGATGAGTAATGCATAGACTAAGATACAGTAGAATAGGATAGAATACAGTATATACATATGAGATGAGTAATGCATAGACTAAGATACAGTAGGATAGAATACAGTATATACATATGAGATGAGTAATACATAGACTAAGATACAGTAGAATAGGATAGAATACAGTATATACATATGAGATGAGTAATACATAGACTAAGATACAGTAGAATAGGATAGAATACAGTATATACATATGAGATGAGTAATGCCAGATATGTAAACATGCAGGAGATCCATGAAGGAAAGACAGTGATGGTGCTCAGTGATGTTGTAAATGGTGGGGGAACAACCAATTTCGGTATTTTTTAAATAATTTTACCCCCGTTTTTTCTCCACAATTTCGATATTGTGATGTCTCCAGTGCTGTTGGCTGGTCGTCATTGACCTTGCGTAGGCTTAAACACTGGTATACACTGATATTTAAGGCCATTTTGGGTAAAATGCCATTTTATCTCTGTTCTTTTTTAGTCATGTCGGTAAATAAATATCAATTACGGCCCCCTTCTCATTTGCTTCTAACAAAAATTAGAACAGGTCGAATTGTTACTCAGCTCCGTGGTCCTGGAATTCTCTCCTGAACATTTAAAATGTGATGATCTGGTTTCGTTGTTGGAGCTTATTAAACACTTGATCGATGTATAGAAGAGTGTAATTGTTTTTAGGGCAGCTGTTTTTAGTCAAGACTTTCGTGTTTTTAACGTAACATGTTATTGTTGTACTGTGTGTGTGTGTGTGTGTTTATAGCTTTGTTTAATGTTGTGTACGTAAGTTGTTTTGTCTGAAACGTTGTTCCCCCTGCTGCTATTGGACCAGGTCTCTTTTGGAAAAGAGATGTTATCTCAATGAGAAAAACCTGTATAAATAAAGGTAAAATAAAAAATACAAATATTGAATATATCTATATATTATACAATAATAATATAATATATATCGAAGGTCGAGTCATGCGTCCTCTGACCAGCCAAACATGACCAGCCAAACCGAGCTTCTTAACAGCTACCCGCTTAACCCGGAAGATGCACCAATATGTCGGAGGAAACACTGTTCACCTGACGGCCGAGGTCAGCCTGCAGGCGCCATAAGGATCCTCCCCCCCCCCCCCCCCCCCCCCCCCCCCGGCCAAACCCTCCCCTAACCTGGGCAACGCTTGGCCTATAGTGTGCTGCCCTACGGGACTCCCGATCACAGCAGGTTGTGGTACAGCCCGGGATCGAACCTGGGTCTGTAGTGATGCCTCTAGCCCTTCGATGCAGTACTGTCGACCGCTGCACTACTCGGGTATAACTTTTTTTTAACCAATTCTGATGGTTGTTAAAAGTGGGATTTTGACATTATTACCATTATATCAACACACTGGACACTCCCAACACTCCCAACTATCAATCTCTTTGGCACCGTAGACATCAAGTCAGTTGACAATATTGTTTCATACAACGTTGCATTCCATGTTTGAAAGGTTATTTTCATTGAAGACAATCAAAGTTAACATTCCATAAAATGTAAATTCAAGGCTGAGTCTCAAATAGTCGCCTGTCCATTTTAATAGCCGGGCAATGGCACACATTATAGCAAATACATTTTGGGTCTAAATTAAAGGAGCTACAATTATAGTTTAATTACATGTTTTAAACAAAATGTCCATAATATCTGCATTAATAGTGGAATGATCGTGTTTCACGATATTTCTAAACATAAAAATATATTCTCGATCTTCTATTGTGTTGTTGACTGAATGTTTGTTCCATGTGTAACTCTGTGTTGTTGTTTTTGTCTCACTGCTTTGCTTTATCTTGGCCAGGTTGCAGTTGTAAATGAGAACTTGTTCTCAACTGGCCGACCTGGTTAAATAAAGGAGAAATAAATAACACATAATAATACATAAACATGTAGGAGCAGTATGGACCTAGTCTGTTCATTATATACATCTACATGATGTATTGTTACACCATGTAGGAGCAGTATAGACCTAGTCTGTTCATTATATACATCTACATGATGTATTGTTACACCATGTAGGGGCAGTATAGACCTAGTCTGTTCATTATATACATCTACATGATGTATTGTTACACCATGTAGGAGCAGTATAGACCTAGTCAGTTCATTATATACATCTACATGATGTATTGTTACACCATGTAGGAGCAGTATAGACCTAGTCTGTTCATTATATACATCTACATGATGTATTGTTACACCATGTAGGAGCAGTATGGACCTAGTCAGTTCATTATATACATCTACATGATGTATTGTTACACCATGTAGGAGCAGTATAGACCTACAGTAGCTAGCTACTTATTTAGATTTAGTTTGACTTAATGAAACTGCCTTAAATGTGCTGCAATAAACATTTTTTATTCGCACTAATCGATTAACACATTCCTGTCTTTGTATCTCTCAATATAATAGTATTATTTAATTAAATCCATTTAAAATAATCTTTGTCTGAAAATAAAATATGATCCTCAACTGCGTTTCCTCTCCAGTCAGCAGACGGCGATGTCCGTCTTTCAGGCGATGCTGCTGCCGTGACGTATAATCTAGTGGACGGTTCTTCCTAAACAGCTCGTCAACCACCTCGGTAGCTTGCTAGCCAACATAGCCGAAAGATTCAAGCTATTTATACGCTTTCGGTGTATATTAGCTACTGTGTGTTAGACACACTTAGGTCGTATCTACTTGTTAACCTATTTAATTTAATATTACGTTATTTTGTATTAGTCAACTATAGTAGCTGGCTGGTTAAATTAGCACTAGCCTAGTCGCTAATGATAGCTAGCTAGCTAACATCCCCGACCATGAGTTCAATAAACTACTCCACTCTCGTTAAAGAAGAGGAGGTCTGCTGGACGGAGAAAGAAGCTCTTGGGCTGAACATTGTCGTGAAAGAGGAGAAGGAAGAAGAGGATGTTACAGTAAAACAAAAAGTAGAGGGTGAGGCTGTTACCCTGAAAGAAGACGAGAAAGACGTTTCAGTGAAAGAAGAGGAAGACGCGTTCAGAGTGAAAGAAGAGAAAGACGTTTCAGTAAAAGAAGAGGATGAAGAGAAAGAGGAGGATGCAGTTTTTGTAGTGAAGAAGGAAGGAGAGATTACTGTCACATTGAAAGATGAAGAGGTGGAGATAGGAGATCTGAGTAACACCAGTAAGTACCGCCTTAAATGTGTTTTTAACTTTGGATATTCGGAGTTGGCTCGTCAATACCTCTTCAACGGAGGGCCCAGGATGATGACTGATATGTCTAGAATCAGATGACTAGAGAGCAAGCTACCCCTTATTTTCTCCGTTCCGTTTCCAAAAAGTGACTTAACATATAGATTTGAGAAGGGTCTATCTGCTGACCGCAGACTGGGGGGCACTGCATGTAGTGATTTTCATGTAGTGATGTTTTACTACACACCGTGCCCCCCAATAGTGCCATGTGAGAGTTGGGTTGGCTACACCAAAGATAATGGATATACTGACAAGACGTCTCTCCGCCCTAACAAGGGGAGTTGTTGTCCACAAAGCTTCACTGCGGGTTGTCTAGCTCCCGCCTATCCTTTCTTTGGATTGGTGGATTCATCTTATTATTGTAATCTATTGTTTATATTCTATGAGGGTTGTTGACTGCAACCGCCTGTATTCAATGGAGAGAGATGCTAAGCTACTAGCATGAATGTGCACCGCCTGTATTCAATGTAGAGAGATGCTAAGCTACTAGCATGAATATGCACCGCCTGTATTCAATGGAGAGAGATGCTAAGCTACTAGCATGAATATGCACCGCCTGTATTCAATGGAGAGAGATGCTAAGCTACTAGCATGAATATGCACCGCCTGTATTCAATGGAGAGAGATGCTAAGCTACTAGCATGAATATGCACCGCCTATATTCAATGGAGAGGGATGCTAAGCTACTAGCATGAATATGCACCGCCTGTATTCAATGGAGAGAGATGCTAAGCTACTAGCATGAATATGCACCGCCTGTATTCAATGGAGAGAGATGCTAAGCTATTAGCATGAATATGCACCGCCTGTATTCAATGGAGAGAGATGCTAAGCTACTAGCATGAATATGCATAGCGATCTGGAGACAACTCCTATAGTGTTTTTTATCAGTTGTCGGTATGTCACGTGTCCACATAACAACTTAAGCATTATGAAACATCTGTTTGATCAAGTAAACCTAACTAAGCCTTTCATTTTGTTGTTGACCAAATTCGACACTTTCCACATTGGGTTGATAATTGTTTCCACTTGGATACAACCTACTGTAACATACTGGCATGACCTAGAGAGATACAACCTACAGTAGCCTACTGGCATGACCTAGAGAGATACAACCTACTGTAGCCTACTGGCATGACCTAGAGAGATACAACCTACTGTAACCTACTGGCATGACCTAGAGAGATACAACCTACTGTAGCCTACTGGCATGACCTAGAGAGTTACAACCTACTGTAACCTACTGGCATGACCTAGAGAGATACAACCTACTGTAACCTACTGGCATGACCTAGAGAGATACAACCTACTGTAACCTACTGGCATGACCTAGAGAGATACAACCTACTGTAACCTACTGGCATGACCTAGAGAGATACAACCTACTGTAACCTACTGGCATGACCTAGAGAGATACAACCTACTGTAGCCTACTGGCATGACCTAGAGAGATACAACCTACTGTAGCCTACTGGCATGACCTAGAGAGATACAACCTACTGTAGCCTACTGGCATGACCTAGAGAGATACAACCTACTGTAACCTACTGGCATGACCTCGAGAGATACAACCTACTGTAACCTACTGGCATGACCTAGAAAGTTACAACCTACTGTAGCCTACTGGCATGACCTAGAGAGTTACAACCTACTGTAACCTACTGGCATGACCTAGAGAGTTACAACCTACTGTAACCTACTGGCATGACCTAGAGAGATACAACATACTGTAGCCTACTGGCATGACCTAGAGAGATACAACCTACTGGCATGACCTAGAGAGTTACAACCTACTGTAGCCTACTGGCATGACCTAGAGATGTACAACCTACTGTAGCCTACTGGCATGACCTAGAGAGATACAACCTACTGTAGCCTACTGGCATGACCTAGAGAGATACAACCTACTGTAGCCTACTGGCATGACCTAGAGAGATACAACCTACTGTAGCCTACTGGCATGACCTAGAGAGATACAACCTACTGTAACCTACTGGCATGACCTAGAGAGTTACTACCTACTGTAACCTACTGGCATGACCTAGAGAGATACAACCTACTGTAGCCTACTGGCATGACCTAGAGAGATACAACCTACTGTAGCCTACTGGCATGACCTAGAGCGATACAACCTACTGTAGCCTACTGGCATGACCTAGAGAGATACAACCTACTGTAACCTACTTGCATGACCTAGAGAGATACAACCTACTGTATCCTACTGGCTTGACCAAGAGAGCTGAAGTTGTAAAAATCCTGGATTTTAAATGAATATTTTCCATAATAATGATAATTTCTATCTTCCTATCCATATGTGGGTTCCCTCTCTTTTGTCTTCCCCTCTACACCAATAACAGACAACTACTGTGGGACTCCCAATCACGGCCGGATGTGATACAGCCTGGATTCGAACCAGGGACTGTAGTGACACCTCTTGCACTGAGATGCAGTGATTTAGACCGCTGCATCCGTGTGTGTGTTAACTATTAGAGTGCTGTACTAGAATGCTTAAAAGGCCTCTAAAATTTTAAATACTGGTTATCTGTATCGTTTTTTGGGGCAAGGAAAATATTAGATATTGTTATTAGCCAAAAATGTAATATCGGTGCATCCCTTTATTCTAAAATCTTTCACAATACCCCATAATGACATCACAATACCCCATAATGCCATCACAATACCCCATAATGCCATCACAATACCCCATAATGACATCACAATACCCCATAATGACATCACAATACCCCATAATGACATCACAATACCCCATAATGCCAAAGCAAAAACAGGTTTAGGTTTTTTGCAAATGTATTGAAACTATTCCCCAGGATAACTAGTCTCAGAGTAATGTAAGATCCCAGGATAACTAGTCTCAGAGTAATGTAAGATGCTTGGAAAAAGAAGCTGAAAAGAATAACAGAACGGCACCATTAGAACTAAAATGTGTCGCCTGGATGTCAGAACCCCAACCCTCCAAACTGTAAATAAATAATAAAATGTGTCTCCTGGATGTCAGACCCCCAACCCTCCAAACTGTAAATAAATAATAAAATGTGTCTCCTGGATGTCAGACCCCCAACCCTCCAAACTGTAAATAAATAAATAAAATGTGTCTCCTTGATGTCAGACCCCCAACCCTCCAAACTGTAAATAAATAATAAAATGTGTCTCCTGGATGTCAGACCCCCAACCCTCCAAACTAAATAAATAAATAAAATGTGTCTCCTTGGCAACATTAGAACCTCAGCACGTTTACTGTATATGTCGAGACAAAGGAATGATGTAAACAAATAATCCAAAATATTTTTGTCAATGAGACAGTATATAAACAAAGGAATGACCAACCCCCCTTTGGTGACTGAATGCTTGTAAGGAAAACTAGATGATCAAAACATTAGATCACATCAAATAAGCCTGAGTGGTTTCACCTCCTCCCAGACTATACTGGATACTACAGTTATAACTACATAGTTATACAGGATACTACAGTTATAGAGGATACTACAGTTATAACTATACATAGTTATACAGGATACTACAGTTATACCGGATACTACAGTTATACAGGATACTACAGTTATAACTATACATAGTTATACAGGATACTACAGTTATACAGGATACTACAGTTATACAGGATACTACAGTTATAACTATACATAGTTATTCCAAAGGTGGGCTACTTACTATCCACTGTTTGCAAGCCACCGTTGCTGATCTATTTTATTTATTTATTTCACCTTTATTTAACCAGGTAGGCAAGTTGAGAACAAGTTCTCATTTACAACTGCGACCTGGCCAAGATAAAGCAAAGCAGTTCGACACATACAACAACACAGAGTTACACATGGAGTAAAACAAACATACAGTCAATAATACAGTAGAAAAATAAGTCTATATACGATGTGAGCAAATGAGGTGAGATAAGGGAGGTGAAGGCAAAAAAAGGCCATGGTGGCGAAGTAAAAACAATATACCAAGTCAAACACTGGAATGGTAGATTTGCAGTGGAATAATGTGCAAAGTAGAAATAGAAATAATGGGGTGCAAAGGAGCAAAAGAAATAAATACAGTAGGGGAAGAGGTAGTTGTTTGGGCTACATTATAGATGGGCTATGTACAGGTGCAGTAATCTGTGAGCTGCTCTGACAGCTGGTGTTTAAAGCTAGTGAGGGAGATGTGTTTCCAGTTTCAGAGATTTTTGTAGTTCGTTCCAGTCATTGGCAGCAGAGAACTGGAAGGAGAGGCGGCCAAAGGAGGAATTGGTTTTGGGGGTGACCAGAGAGATATACCTGCTGGTGGTATCCAATCCACCTACCAATGCCATTCAACTCTCCTTCCGTGGCCTCCAACTGCTCTTAAACGCAAGTAAAACTAAATGCATGCTATTCAACCGATCACTGCCTGCACCTGCTCGCCCGTCCAGCATCACTACTCTGTACGGCTCTGACTTAGAATACGTGGACAACTACAAATACCTAGGTGTCTGGTTAGACTGTAAATTCTCCTTCCAGACTCACATTAAGCATCTCCCATCCAAAACTAAATCTAGAATCGGCTTCCTATTTCGCAACAAAGCATCCTTCACTTTTGCTGCCAAACATACCCTCGTAAAACTGACCATCCTACCGATCCTCGACTTCGATGATGTCACCTATAAAATAGCCACCAACACTCTACTCAGTAAACTGGATGCAGTCTATCACAGTGCCATCCGTTTTGTCACCAAAGCCCCATATACCACTGCTCTCGTCGGCTGGCCCTCGCTACATATTCGTCGCCAAACCAACTGGCTCCAGGTCATCTATAAGTCTTTGCTAGGCTGCCTTAACTCAGATCACTGGTCACCATAGCCACACACACCCATAGGACGCGCTCCAGGAAGTATATCTCACTGGTCATCCCCAAAGCCAACACCTCTTTCCTTCCAGTTCTCTGCTGCCAGTGACTGGATCGAATTGCAAAAATCGCTGAAGTTGGAGACTCATATCTCCCTCACTAACTTTAAGCATCAGCTATCTGAGCAGCTTACCGATCGCTGCAGCTGTACATAGCCCATCTGTAAATAGCCCATCCAACTGCATACCTCATCCCCGTGTTTTTATTTACTTTTTTTGCTCTTTTGCACACCAGTAATTCTACTTGCACATCATCATCTGCACATCTATCACTCCAGTGTTAATATGCTAAATTGTAATTACTTTGCTACTACGGCCTATTTATTGCCTTATTGCCTTTACTGCCTCTGTACTCCATTTGCACACACTGTATTGTTCATGACGTCCTCCAGTGATTTTTAACTTAACATATATATATACATATATATATATACATACATATATACATATATATATAGATTTTTCTATTGTGTTATTGACTGTACTTTTGTTTATCCCACGTGTAACTCTGTGTTGTTTTTGTTGCACTGCTTTGCTTTATCTTGACCAGGTCGCAGTTGTAAATGAGAACTTGTTCTCAACTGGCCTACCTGGTTAAATAAAGGTGAAAAACGAAAAAGAAAAAATGTAGGAATTGTTCATGACGTCCTCCAGTGATTTTTAACTTTTTCTGTTGAAAAGTGACATATAAACACAGTAAAGTATAAACACACTAAAGGGAAACAAATAAATTGTTTTGAGCAAAATAGTGTTTTTTTAGACAACTGCAAACCAGAAGGAGTGAGTGATGTCATAGTAAGGCCTTCAAGGAGTTGGCTTGATGGGAAGTCGTGATGTCATCCAATAGGAGACTGATCTTCATGTGAATATTCATTATTCTTTTTTAAATCCTTCCTGTTCTGTCAAGTTGGTTGTTGATCATTACTAGAAAGCCATTTTCAAGTCTTTCCATAGATTTTAAAGACGATTTAAGTCCAAACTGTAACTAGGCCACTCAGGAACATTCAATGTCATCTTGTTAAGCTCCTCCAGTGTAGATTTGGCCTTGTGGTTTAGGTTATTGTCCTGTTAATACAGTTCTTTGTATTCAGATCTCTGAAATGCACTCTACCTACGTTACATTCAGTGGCTCCTTATGTTACGCTGGGAAAACAGTTTTCATGGGCACAGAAATCCGAAATAATTTCAGAGTTTGCTAAATCCATTGGTTCTAACCGAAAGTCCCCTTAACTTTATTGACAACACCCAAATGGATAACGCCATTAATGTCATTAACACGTTTCTTCAATAATTACACATCATTCTTAATACTGTGGCAATTTAGTTAGTCACATGTTCAACTATCATCAGCTAATCCAGGAAATCATTTTCTGAAAGACAGTCACATGACAAACATCACGACATGCAACAACAACCAAAGTGCTTCTTCATTCATTACTCTGGTAAAGACAGTTATGACGTGCTCCACGTTGGATCCAACATCCCTAACAAATTGGTGTTTATAATGTTATTGTCTGCTTGATTTACTGTAGGGTCTCGTTAGTCTGTTTGTACACAGAGATACTTAGCTCATAATGTGTAGAGAACTGTTCCTTGATGGATAGACTATTGTACAACACACAGAGCTATTTTCCTTTATTTGTTGTTAGGTGAAATTATGGATCCTACAGTAGGTCTATGTTGTTGTTAGGTGAAGTTATGGGTCCTACAGTAGGTCTATGTTGTTGTTAGGTGAAGTTATGGGTCCTACAGTAGGTCTGTGTTGTTGTTAGGTGAAGTTATGGGTCCTACAGTAGGTCTATGTTGTTGTTAGGTGAAGTTATGGGTCCTACAGTAGGTCTATGTTGTTGTTAGGTGAAGTTATGGGTCCTACAGTAGGTCTGTGTTGTTGTTAGGTGAAGTTATGGGTCCTACAGTAGGTCTATGTTGTTGTTAGGTGAAGTTATGGCTGATGTTAAAGCTAGCCAAAGAGCATTTTCCTGGTTAAGTGTTTTTTAAGTATATAGCAGTTGATTTTCGACAATAACACAAACATTTTAAGCAGGTGATTCAAGCGAGCCTTACAATTTATAATCCAAAAGTAATGTGAAATGCACTCATAATCAACCTGTAAATGGAGGCTGTTTTTGCTGTCAGCCTATGAGAACTCCCCTGAGTTTTCCCCCACGGTGGTGAATTAGTGAATAGACACAGAACTTAATGTGAGTTTCCTTGAGTAGCACTCCTGATCTTGCCCTGTAATGTTCAGAATACATTGTGAAAATCTTCGATCCCCATTTTTGCTCCAGGCAGATATACTACATCCATAACTAGCGGTTTCCTCATTAGCATGGAGGAGTTTCTGCAACCAAATTGTGTGTGCTATGACCTCGTGCCGCAATTTTATCAAACACAGAAAGGGGCCTATATTGGAGACCAAAAGTCATCTGGCACACTGCTTAGAGTTTCAACAACTTGAAAAACGTGTTTCTAGCCTGCAATCATCAATGTTACTACTAATGTGAAAACAAGACTAAATATGACTATTGTTGCTGTCTTGACCGGCTTAATTTTCAAATTGAACAGACGTCAATTGTTGTACAACTTCACGGGTACGTTCTGGGCATCACCTTTTACCTAAAATTAACAGTGGATTTCTGCTGTTGTGGGCCTTTAACCATCTTTAATCATCTGACTTTGTCGTTCACACAGGAGAGAGGCGTGACTATCGTGGATCCTCTGGGGAGCCTCAACATGATGCTGACAAGGCAGAGAAGAGTCTCTCCAGATCAGAACTCCTCAAGAAACACCAGCAGAGACCCACAGGAAAGAAATCTCACTGCTGCTCTGACTGTGGGAAAAGATTCAACTACTCATCACACCTTAAAATACATCAAAGAATTCACACTGGAGAGAAACCTTATAGCTGTGATCAATGTGGGAAGAGTTTTACTACATCTAGCAATCTAACTGAACACCAGAGAATTCACACAGGAGAGAAACCTTACGGCTGTGATCAATGTGGGAAGAGATTTATTCTACTACAAACCCTGAAATCACACCAAAGAATACACACTGGAGAGAAACCTTTTGGCTGTTATCAATGTGGGACGAGTTTTTCTCACTTAAGCAGCCTGATAGGACACCAGCGGGGACACACAGGAGAGAAACCTTATAGCTGTGATCAATGTGGGAAGAGTTTTACTACATCTAGCAATCTAACTATACACCAGAGAATTCACACAGGAGAGAAACCTTATAGCTGTGATCAATGTGGGAAGAGTTTTACTATATCTAGCTCTCTGACTATACACCAGAGAACACACACAGGAGAGAAATCTTATAGCTGTGATCAATGTGGGAAGAGATTTATTCTACTACAAACCCTGAAATCACACCAAAGAATACACACTGGAGAGAAACCTTTTGGCTGTTATCAATGTGGGACGAGTTTTTCTCACTTAAGCAGCCTGAAAGGACACCAGCGGGGACACACAGGAGAGAAACCTTATAGCTGTGATCAATGTGGGAAGAGTTTTACTACATCTGGCAATCTAACTATACACCAGAGGATTCACACAGGAGAGAAAGCTTATGGCTGTGATCAATGTGGGAAGAGTTTTACTACATCTAGCAATCTAACTGAACACCAGAGAACACACACAGGAGAGAAACCTTATGGCTGTGATCAATGTGGGAAGAGTTTTACTACATCTAGCAATCTGACTAGACACCAGCAAGTACACACAGGAGTGAAACCTCATAGCTGTGATCAATGTGGGAAGAGTTTTATTAGATCTAGCCAGCTGACAGTACACCAGAGAACACACACAGGAGTGAAACCTAATAGCTGTGATCGATGTGGGAAGAGATACTCTGATAAAATATCTCTGATTAAACATCAGAAAATACATACATGAAGGAGTTGTTTCATGATATCAATGAAATAATGTCACAATGTAGAATGTTTTAACATTGTAGTAGGAGATTTTTATTAAGTTTTGATCTATTTGAATGAATGTCAGAATGTAGAACCATAAACGTTTGTCCCCTGTTCAGTTGATATTATCTATCTATATTATCTATCTATTGGTTTTAGCCTCAGCGGAAAAACCCAGGCCCTGAATTGAAAGAGTACTATTTATTTAACAAAAAGTGACAAAAAAAATTGTGTTACACTTACCACGTTGGTGACCCACTTGAATCAAAATGCAACACTTCAACATGTTTAGGTTTTCAATATTCAATATATCACAAACTGTTTCTGCATATTGGGTATTGATTTGGGCACGTTAAAACTGTGTTTTAACATTGCGCTATTCCCATTTAGCCAAATGTCATTGAAAAGATGTTGAAAATAAGACTTAAGCCCAACGTCAAATATATGTTCGGTTGCAGTTGTAGTTTTTTTCCCCAATGAAAAACAACTTAATTTCAACATACTTGCAGCCTAAACACATGGACGTAGTATAATAAATTGGTCTATAATCAATTGTATTAACAATCTTACATCTTACAATTCGCACGTATAGCTCGTTAGCACGTATAGCACGTATAGCTCGTTAGCACGTATAGCTCGGTAGCACGTATAGCTCGGTAGCACGTATAGCTCGGTAGCACGTATAGCTCGGTAGCACGTATAGCTCGTTAGCACGTATAGCTCGTTAGCACGTATAGCTCGGTAGCACGTATAGCTCGTTAGCACGTATAGCTCGGTAGCACGTATAGCTCGGTAGCACGTATAGCTCGTTAGCACGT
The DNA here is from genome assembly GCF_029448725.1 of Salvelinus fontinalis. NCBI lineage: Eukaryota > Metazoa > Chordata > Actinopteri > Salmoniformes > Salmonidae > Salvelinus > Salvelinus fontinalis. Next base: position 41,633 of record NW_026601416.1, read on the forward strand.
ATAGCTCGGTAGCACGTATAGCTCGTTAGCACGTATAGCTCGGTAGCACGTATAGCTCGGTAGCACGTCCAGTGCTCCAGTTGTCTTGATAGATGTGGAGAGTCAACACCTTTTGTTGCGCTACCGTTTTGGTTTGCTTCCTGTCTGTAAGTTTGGTGTGGGTTTTTCTTTTGTTTGCCTCTTCTTGGGCAGATTTAGTGGGTGACTTTTATGTCCCAGTTGTTGTTACTTGTCAACTTTCAGTGGACACTGAGAAAACTTTTATTGCATCAAATGGTTGTTTTATGCAACAGAATAGAGGGTTCTTTGAACTATTGTGTCTGTGTGTTCTACTGAGGATGGGCCTCTGGGAGAAAACACTGACAGGAGATTTACAATGTCTTTTGGGTGATAAAAACCTAAAGAGACCACATTCCAGAGCATGAGTTAACTTCTTTGGGCTGCAAGCCTTAAGTCGGGCTCAATATGACAACAGCCCGTCCAAGTGCAGGGCGCGAAATTCAAAAGATATTTTTTAGAAATATTTAACTTTCACACATTAACAAGTCCAATACAGCAAATGAAAGACAAACATCTTGTGAATGCAGCCAATATTTCCGATTCTTTAAGTGTTTTACAGCGAAAACACAATATAGCATTATATTAGCTTACTACAATAGCCAACCACACAGCTACATTGATTCAAGGCAACAGTAGCGATAGCGACAAAACCAGCAAAAGATATTAATTATTTCACTAACATTCATAAACTTCATCAGATGACAGTCCTATAACATATTACACAATACATATATGGTTTGTTCGAAAATGTGCATATTGAGAGCGGAAATCCGTGGTTATACATTGTGAAAACTTAGCATCTTTTTCCCAGAATGTCCGCATATATTTCTGACACTCACCTATTCTGATCAAATAACTATTCATAAACTTTACTAAAAAATACATGTTGTACAGGAAATGATAGATACACTAGTTCTTAATGCAATCGCCGTGTTAGAATTCTAAAAATAACTTCAGTACGACATACAGCTTACGTTATAGCTAGAGAGCGCCCAAAATCTCGGCGGAAAACACAACTACACATTTTCGACAGAAATAGGAAATAACATCATAAATGGGTCCTACCTTTGTTGAGCTTCCATCAGAATCTTGCACAAGGGGTTCTTTGTCCAGAATAATCGTTGTTTGGATTTAGAATGTCCTTTTTCCCTCTCGAATTAGCAAGCAAAACTAGCAAAGTGGCACTAAGCTGTCCATCGTCACCAAACGCAGAGAACAGAACACGCCAAAACTCCCGAAAAAATGTTGATAATCTGATGAAACTATATTGAAAAAAACATACTTTACGATGATATTGTCACATTTATCAAATAAAATCAAAGCCGGAGATAGTAGCCGTCTATAACGAAAGCTTTTCAAAAGCCAATGCTGATGTACTTCCTGCGCCATCCTGAACAGAGGAAATTGGGGTCCTGTCATTCCATGATCTCTCTTTTGACCATAGAAATACCTATACACTCCATTTCTTCTCTCACTGCCTATTGACAACTAGTGGAAGGTGTATGAAGTGCATGTATACTAATAGATTTCAAGCAGATTAATAGGGAGGCCCTGGAACAGAGCCTCGATTTCAGATTTTTCACTTTCTGACAGGAAGTTTGCTGCAAAATGAGTTGTTTTACTCACAGATATAATTCAAACGGTTTTAGAAACTTGAGTGTTTTCTATCCAATAGTAATAATAATATGCATATTGTACGAGCAAGAATTGAGTACTAGGCCGTTTGAAATGGGCACCTTTCATCCAAGCTACTCAATACTGCCCCTGCAGCCAGAAGAGGTTAATGTTTCTGTTCTATATGGTACCAGGGAGAGATGACCCCAGGGCCAGACCCTGGTCTCTACACAAAGAGTACTGTTTTTACAGCAGATACTGTCTGCTGAGAATTATAGGTATCTTTCATACAAATATTAATCTTGTGACCCGTTCTATACATCTGTTGTTCGTCATGTAGATTGAAAGGGTGTATCTTGGCTGTAAAATACCTTTGTACTTTTGTCTCGTGGCTCTCAACAAATCATCTGGGGGTGATTTGTCGACCAGCCATTATCGTAGAACACTCAATTGATTCACTTTATATGTGTGCGTTGTCTTGACCTACTCCCTTATTATTAAGTGAATAAAGATTTAGTTTAAGAATAACTCTGACTTGTGTGATAAGTTTGTCTCCTCATTTGATATTAAAGAAATTAACCACATTTGGGGATGTTAATCTTGATGGGGGTGTGAGTCTTCCCTTTGTGACCGCTCCTGATGACCTGGGTAAATCGTGCACGAGCGATCCCTCAAACTTGGGATCTCAGAGACCACACTTTGGGAACGGAGCAGATGGACCCACCTTTGATCTGAGAGGCAGCGAGCCGAGTGGATACCACATCTCGAAAGTAGTTTTTTTTTTAATTAAGAGGAAACTCGCAAAGTGGAGTTAAGCCTCGTAGGCTCTGAGTGTGTATTCCTGTGTGGAGGTGTATACAGGGCCCAGTCAGTAGGCTCTGAGTGTGTATTCCTGTGTGGAGGTGTATACAGGGCCCAGTCAGTAGGCTCTGAGTGTGTATTCCTGTGTGGAGGTGTATACAGGGCCCAGTCAGTAGGCTCTGAGTGTGTATTCCTGTGTGGAGGTGTAAACAGGGCCCAGTCAGGAGGCTCTGAGTGTGTATTCCTGTGTGTAAACAGGGCCCAGTCAGGAGGCTCTGAGTGTGTATTCCTGTGTGTAAACAGGGCCCAGTCAGGAGGCTCTGAGTGTGTATTCCTGTGTGTAAACAGGGCCCAGTCAGGAGGCTCTGAGTGTGTATTCCTGTGTGTAAACAGGGCCCAGTCAGGAGGCTCTGAGTGTGTATTCCTGTGTGTAAACAGGGCCCAGTCAGGAGGCTCTGAGTGTGTATTCCTGTGTGGAGGTGTAAACAGGACCCAGACAGGAGGCTCTGAGTGTGTATTCCTGTGTGTAAACAGGGCCCAGTCAGGAGGCTCTGAGTGTGTATTCCTGTGTGGAGGTGTAAACAGGGCCCAGGCAGGAGGCTCTGAGTGTTCCAGTGTGAGGGGGGTCACCTTGGAGGTGTAAACAGGACCCAGTCAGTAGGTTCTGAGTGTGTATTCCTGTGTGGAGGTGTAAACAGGGCCCAGTCAGGAGGCTCTGAGTGTGTATTCCTGTGTGGAGGTGTAGACAGGACCCAGTCAGGAGGCTCTGAGTGTGTATTCCAGTGTGAGGGGGGGCACCTTGGAGGTGTAAACAGGGCCCAGTCAGGAGGCTCTGAGTGTGTATTCCTGTGTGGAGGTGTAAACAGGGCCCAGTCAGGAGGCTCTGAGTGTGTATTCCTTTGTGAGGGGCTCCTTGGAGGTGTAAACAGTCAGCTATCTGTGTGAACTGGATGAAAACTAGAATCTGTGTTTACTAGTTAAGACCATGTATGATGATGTATGATATGATATGTATGATATAGTGTAAGGTGATAGTGAAAATTCACAAATGTGAATAAATATTTACGGAACAATTTACCAAACAAAACACATTACAATATTGCAACATTTCTGCAGACATGCCAGACCATAATAAATAATACATTTACTTTGTATAGTGCTTTTCATGACATTTAAAAAAATATAAAAATAATGATGTACAATAAAAACAACATACATTAAAAATGAATCATAGGTAAACTAACAATATTGTAGACTTGATGCTAAATACAGATTTTTCAGCTTTAGTGTGTATATCGTATCCATTTACATTTACATTTACATACAGACCATGTATGATATATATATATGTATAAACTCTAGTAAGGTGCACCTGTAAATATTCCCAGTATGAAAGGAATTGCTAGATTTATTAATTAAACCTTTTTCCATAAAGTTAGAGTGAAACAAGGTGGCTGACTAGCTGTTGATGTTGAAGAAGAGTCCCGTCCACTAGATTATACGTCACAGTGGCAGAATCACCTGAAAGACGCACATCGCCATCTGCTGTATGATATAGTATAAGCTAGTAAGGTACACCTGTAATTATTTTAAACCTGGACCCCATTTTAGAAGTATTGAAAAATGTAAATGTATTAGTTACATTTAAAAAGTTAGTTACAGTTAAATTATCCTAGGAACTAACCATGAGACAGAAATGAGGAAAATATTCCTGTAGGTTAAAATATTGTTGAAAAACAACTAATTGATTAGCTATGTTTGGGAAGAGCATTGTCTGACTGCAATATGAGAGTTGTGATTGTGTAAGATTATACGTCACAGTGGCAGAATCACCTGAAAGACACACATCGCCATCTGCTGACTGGAGTTGGTATCGCAGTTGAGAAAATACTTTCAGACAAAAAGCTAAAAAGCGACTGCCCCTAAAAACCAACGACTCCCTTTGAAAACAGGCGATGTGGAGTCAGAAACAGTTATTATAGTGTAAAAATGTACTACAAAGTGCAGCTAAATAAAATAACTTTGGTCATACCCAGTCAGCGCGTAACGTCCAAGGACGTTGAATTATGGGCCATATCAGGTCTGTCTGTTGTAGCCGCTATTTCGCCCCAAAATAGTCATCCCAAATTGGGCTGTGTATAACTATGTAAATGTCTCTCGGACAAGGTGACTTCATCAATATACACTCTAAAAAGTAAAGGTTCCTGGAGTATCCTTTAGGGGTTCTTCAACTTAAATATTAATTGTTTATTTAGTGGCACCACAAATGTGAATTAATATTTACAAAACAATTTACCAAACAAAACACATTACAAAATAGCAACATTTCTGCAGACATGTCAGACCATAATAAATAATACATTACTTTGTATAGTGCTTTTCATGACATTTAAAAAAATATAAATAATGATGTACAATAAAAACAACATACATTAAAAATGAATCATAGGTAAACTAACAATATTGTAGACTTGATGCTAAATACAGTTTTTTTCAGCTTTAGTGTGTATATCGTATCCACTTAGTTATGTTAGGAAGTTTGCCATCTTTATGACCGGCCCTGGTAACTTCACCCCAACTTCTCTTATCCCCAGAACACAGTACAACATAAGTGTTTTTCTGACATTTTTGGGAAATTTAAGGGAAAACAGAAAATACAGCCGTAGCAGAGCCCCAAGTCCCATGGGGACGTCCTCGAGGGCGTGGATGTTCTCCCCATCAAAGGCCAGCGGGATTTCACTCTCATGGTGAAATGGATTTCCACCGATGTGCAGTAAAGGAGTGAAGAGCGGTGAAATCTGTGTCAACAAAAGTAAGAAAAGATTAATACACATACAATTAACAAGAACATAACAAATGTTCAGCTGTAGTTTTATATCAGCATGCACACCTATGTTTATGAAGAAACAGATGATTGGTGCATAGGCATACCTTGTCAAGGACATAAAGGCCACTCGGGTCCTCATTGAAGAGGTTGGGAAAGAGCAGAATCACTGCTGTGGTCTCCAGTCCTAGTAAAGTAAAGCAATGACATTACTACACTTGCTAATTTTATTACAAAATACATTAGAGAAAGGGAAGGAATAAGTGCAAATCCCTCTTCTGTATTTCCTTCAGGGACTGTCAAAATAGCAGGATGATGTCCTCACCCCTGCCTCGCCTCTCTACCTCTGATAGTCCTTGAATTATCTTTTTGTCTATATCCATTCCATGGACTTGATTCATTTCTGAGAAGATCTGAAAAGATAATTTGCACACATTTGTATGCCAATAGATTTCAGTTTGTATTGACTGCTATGTAGGTTAAATGTACACTTCAAATGCAGCTGTCCTACAACAGATCTGTACCTTCTTCTTGATCCCAATTGCATTGTGTCCATGTTCTGTCCTATAAGAATTTCAAAGGAAGAGAAAATGTGTCAAAGAATAGTCTTACAAGCATTTTAAACATATATATATATATATATATATATATATATATATTAAATACATATTGAAAGATAAATGGCATCGACATACAATGTAATGTAAAATAGAAGAACATATTGGAGAAAGCACTAGCCAATATAGTACTGCCATACAGTAACAGTACTGCCATACAGGCCAATTATCACATTTTAAGATATCTTTGTACACAAATTGTTCAATATTTTATCAGGCTGACGTGAAAGATTATACACAACATTTTGCTGCGTGGCAATACTGTGTTTGGATTCTGAAGGGCATTTATACAAAAGAGGTAGTCTAGACACTGTATTAATACCATTATGCATTTGAATCCCATCTACAGCTACCATCTAAGATATTCATTTCCCTCCACAAGGGGGCGGACATGTAACATTTCCAAAATGGGATAGTATTGTCCATGTAACGTTTCCAAAATGGGATAGTATTGTCCATTTAACCTTTCCAAAATGGGATAGTATTGTCCATGTAACGTTTCCAAAATGGGATAGTATTGTCCATGTAACGTTTCCAAAATGGGATAGTATTGTCCATGTAACTTCCAAAATGGGATAGTATTGGTCATGTAACGTTTCCAAAATGGGATAGTATTGTACATGTAACGTTTCCAAAATGGGACAGTATTGTCCATGTAACGTTTCCAAAATGGGATAGTATTGTCCATGTAACGTTTCCAAAATGGGATAGTATTGTACATGTAACGTTTCCAAAATGAGATAGTATTGTACATGTAACGTTATGCCCCCTTGTGAGTTAATAGTATTGCATGCTGTAACAGGCTATATAAAGAGGAAGACCTCCATTGACGATTCAGTTCGTTGTAACATCTCGTCTGGACAGGTCACCGTCCTTAGTTAGTTAGTTAGTTAACGTTAGCTAGTTCATTCTCACAAAAGTGAGAACTGCTCTAGATTGGAAACTTACGTTAATGAGTGTAAAGCCATGTTGGCTTCATGGAAACGGTATACAATATATGGGAAAGAATATAGTTGAGGGAAATAATCCAAACCTAGTTGTGCCTAGTTAGGACATAACGTTAGCTAGCTAGATAACGGTACTGTACTGTAGCTCATACAACGCCGACGGTCAAAAACGGCTTTCTAATATTTACGGTAATTAACTATAGTAACGTTATGGAAGATATTCACAGAAAACCATCATTGTCTTCGTTATTCATTATTAGTATGTTATATTATTATTATATAAATTATTTCGAGACATATTCAGAGCCAAACATCAACCCAACTTAACCTTTTTAACTGTTGTCGCATTCAAACTTGTCACCATCGTTTTCAGTTGTAATTGCGAAGTTCCCGGAAGAAGTCCCGCAACAACGGAGGTTCCTCGATGAACCCACCTTCTAACAAGTTCTTTGAAGAACCTTTTGGGGCTGTTTTTCATTGACCAATAACCCTACGGTTCTTAGGGGATCTGAGAACAACTCCAGTTGAACCCTTCATTTTTAGAGTTGTAGTCGGATCTATTTACTCTCAGATTCAAAACATGATGATTAGCATCAACGATCAAGTCAGCTGCTGCTGCTCAAATACAGTATGAGGTGAGACGTTGAATTGATGTTAAACCGGGCAGTCAGCTGCTGCTGCTCCAATACAGTATGAGGTGAGACGGTGAACTGATGTTGAACCGGGCAGTCAGCTGCTGCTGCTCCAATACAGTATGAGGTGAGACGGTGAACTGACGTTGAACCGGGCAGTCAGCTGCTGCTGCTCCAATACAGTATGAGGTGAGACGGTGAACTGACGTTGAATCATAATAATTAAGTTAATAAAAATGTATTAGTGAAACTTTAAATTAAATATATTATGCTATTGTTATCATATAGAAACATCATGGAATATTGTACATCATATTAAATATATTACTCTATTGTTATCATATAGAAACATCATGGAATATTGTACATCATATTAAATATATTATGCTATTGTTATCATATAGAAACATCATGGAATATTGTACATCATATTAAATATATTACTCTATTGTTATCGTATAGAAACATCATGGAATATTGTACATCATATTAAATATTACTCTATTATCATATAGAAACATCATGGAATATTGTACATCATATTAGCATCAACATACATTATTGTTTTATTAAATTTCACATAATAAGGATATTTCATATTTAAAAGTTCAGAAGTCAGAACCCATCACCTGCTATGTAAAAGAGACAGAAGAATGTACAATGGTCAATGCTATCCGGGATCCTTGGGACATCCCTACCCTAAACCCTAACCTTAACCCTTTTAAATGCCAACTTCAATGGGCTAGGGACGTCCCAAGGATGTGTAATTTCTCACCCCTTTTGGCTGTAGGAAAGTTAATTTCTCCTCAGGCACACACATTTGTTCTTTGATATTATGAAGGTAATTTGTGTCAAATGTCCTTTTCCCCACTCATTCACCCCATCTCTTTACAATGCTGATTTATATTCAGTGGCCTGACTGCATCCAGACTGTCAAAGGCCCATCCTGGTAGATCTGAACCTAATGCAGCTTGGAGTGATCAGACGACAGAAGTCACATTTAGGTGCCAGGTGTAACTGAGGCTGTAGATGCTCCATATCCATTACTTTGAGTGTTTTATATAATATGACTAAATGTGTTTATTTCTGTGTTGCAGGGGCAGTCAAGAAATGGAACAGCAAGGCCACAGAACATGACATGAGCAGAGCTGTGGGAGACCACCTCAAGCCCCTGGTAGAGCCGGGGGTGGTGTCTACCACTCCACCAGCAGAGCTGTGGGAGACCACCTCAAGCCCCTGGTAGATCCTTTGACGTATTGTTGATTTCAACAAATGGACTGGGTTGGTTGAAAAGTGATACTAAAACGTACATACCAGCACTATTTTGACATAGTGGGAGATATACAGACTTTATATTGTTTTTCATACTAAAGATGGACCAAGATATGTGTTGCTTTTGCACATATTTATTCTTTGGTTTAGCAAGAGTCTGATTGGTCAGTCATTGGGTTAATTTGTTTTGCAATATGTTCAAATCAAATCAAGCTTTATTTATACAGCACATTTCAGACATAGATGCAACACAATGGCTTCACAGGAAAAACTATGAATGTAAACAGAAATATTTAGAACACAAACATAAGAGGATAAAAAACAACTTAAAGACTAATGAGCATCCTAAGGAAATGCCATCGATTAAATTGTTACAATGTCCAACCCAAAATATAAGCTTGTTTTTTAGGAGGGGTTCTGAAAGACACTATGGGGGTGTCCAATGAAAATTGACTAGTAACAACAACTGGGACCTAAAAGACACCCACCACGAGACCCACTAAATCTGCCCAAGAAGAGGTAAACGAAATAAAAACTCACAAACTTACAGACAGGAAGCAAACCAAAAAGGTGGAGCAACTAAAGGTGTTGATTCTCCACATCTATCCAGACAACTGGAGCACTGGGTCAGACACTCTTAAACAGAACCTGGACCAGCTCAGGTGAAACACCTTCCCACTAACGAGATGGACAAGCCAGCACAGGTGTAACACATACTGACTAACGAGGTGACACCAATCAGTGCGTCCTACATGCTAACGAGCTAAACGTGCTAACGAGCTAGAAACCAAAGTCTGTAACACTTCCCCCTTAAGACAACAAATATATCCTACATTTATGACTCAATTTATTAGGATTGTTAATAAAATTGATTATAGACCGATTTATTATACTGCGTCAATGTGTATAGGCTGCAAGTATGTTGAAATTCAATGTTTTTTCCCCCAACTTTCACTTTCAACTAAAACCAAACTTATATTGTAAGTTGGGCATAGTCTTATTTTCAAGAACATTTTACTAGGTGGCATAGCCCCAATGTCACAGTTTAAACGTGTCCAAATGCAGAAACACTTTGTGATAAATTGAAAACATAAACATAAAATGTACTATATACACAAACATCGGCCACAATAATCATATTACTTAAACAAGCTCCTTATAAACTGCACAAGCACCAAAAACGCTGTTGTTCTGACAAGTAGCAATAAATCACTGATATCAATTAGGGGGGAAATCAGGTTGTACGTGCTGTTGAAACTAACACAACTAAAAAAACACATGGAAATGGGAGATATCTTTCACCTCACTGGTTAGAGGACAACCTGCAGAAGACAGTCAGCTACATTTTAGAGTGATGCATTTAAATTTATGGGTTGCAAAACAAAGGAACGCAACACTTATTTGTCATAACTAATCTATATCATGCTAAAATCATTTGTGCGACAGGAGGGAGATGAGGTTGCACTTCCTGTTAAAACGAACACCTGAAAAACCACACGGAATCTGGGAGTAATGTGTACATCACTGGTTAGAGGACAACTTGTAGAAAACAGCTCGCTACATTTTGAGGTGTTGCATTTTGATTCAAGTGGGTCACCAACGTGGGAAGTGTAACACAGCTCTTTTTGTGTTAGTCACTTTTTGTTAAATCACATAAATAGTACTCTTTCAATTCAGAGCCTGGATTTTCCCCCTGAGGCTAATATCCATATCATGTTGAAATCAATAGAACAGGGGACAAACATTTAGGGTTCTACATTGTGACATCATTAAAATACTCCTACTACAATGTTAAAACATTCTACATTGTGACATTATTTCATTGATATCATGAAACAACTCCTTCATGTATGTATTTTCTAATATTTGATCAGAGATCTTTTATCAGATTATCTCTGGTCACAGCTATGAGATTTCTCTCCTATGTGTGTTCTCTGGTGTTGAGTCAGCTGGCCAGATTGAGCAAAACTTTTCCCACATTTACCACAGATATAAGATTTCTCTTCTGTGTGTGTGCTCTGGTGTTGAGTCAGATGGCTAGCTTGAACAAAACTCTTCCCACATTGATCACAGCTATAATATTTCTCTCCTGTGTGTATTCTCTGGTGTACTGTCAGATAGCTAGATGTAGTAAAACCTCTCCCACATTGAGCACAGCTATAAGGTTTCTCTCCTGTGTGTTATTTGGTGTTGAGTCAGATTGCCAGATATAGTAAAACTCTTCCCACATTTATCACAGCTAAAAGATTTCTCTCCTGTGTGTGTTCTCTGGTGTTGAGTCAGATGGCCAGCTTGAA
>NW_026601417.1:0-52669 GCF_029448725.1 Salvelinus fontinalis
GTCATAATTATTTAAAGCGGTTAATTTGTATCCGTTCTCTAGTTGGACTTCAGCTGCATATTTTCCCCAATTTTCTTCAAATCTGAAAACGTTTAAGCCACGTCCATTTTCTGAAGAATTGCATTATGGGCCCTAAAGTACTGCGTGTATACATCATATTTTGGCGAATGTAGTACGACAACCGGGAACTTTTGACATACTAAACTACATCATACTATGACCAATAAGCAGACTATATACTCTATTAACATCACAAATAGTGCTGTTAGTATGAATATTCTAACACAGCTCAGGACTCTGGGCAGCCATTTTGTTTGTTTAAAAACTAGGTTGCCCCTTTAAAAAAAGCCACACAACAATCAATCAACCAATCTGCAGTTCAACCAATAACCAAGCAGTAATTCCGCCACTGTTTTGGTAATAAGATGATGGATGGGGTTGGAGAAATGTAACTACTCTCAAATTCATAGACAGACCTATGTATGAAACGACTGACCATCCATGATATCAACATTATAGTTTTAACCATGTTGAGGCTATACAGTGTTGATTTACGTTGTTTCTAAACATTGGAGTAAAAAAAGCTTATTCTGGGTTCTGATGGGGTAAACAGTTGAACTAAGCTCATGAGGCATGTGTTATATTCTTCAATAATCAATGGCTATAAATATATATATAAATAAATAAATCATTTAAGTCAAAATATGGATGTAGCAATTGCAGATTTCAGCTTTAACACCAAGCACACCACACATCAGTTCAACTTCCAACCACAGAGTTTGTGTTTCTGTTAAGACAGTACTTACGTTCATCGTCAGTCTCCTCTTCTTTCACTGAAACTTCGTCATCCTCTTTCACTCTGAACGCGTCTTCCTCTTCTTTGTCTGTAACGTCTCTCTCTTCTTCGTTCATGGTAACACCCTCACCCTCTACTTGTTTTTGTATTGTAACAGCCTCCTCTTCCTCCCCCTCTTTCACGAGAGCTTCTTTCTCCATCCAGCAGACCTTCTCTTCTTCAGCAAGAACGGGGTTAAGTTTGAGACTGGAGCTATGAGGCATGTACTGAAGTCGCTGAGCGGTATAATTCAAAGCAGTGTCACTTTATCAGCAGCACGTGATCAATGACGTCTGAAGAATAATTTCGTCGAACACCTGATTGGTTTGGTATTGGGCTCGTTCGACATTGCAGCCGACATTGCAGGTGGCTGCTGACTGACTAAATTACAAAACACCTTGCATCATAAATAACTACTCATTATTATTTATAAATCAGTCAGCCAGTCACCGTTTACCCACAACGCAGCATGGATTTGATGCTCTTGAACACGGCAGTGGTTTAATATATGACATGATGCCAGCAGCATACCACCCTGCATACCACTGCTGGCTTGCCTCTGAAGCTAAGCAGGGTTGGTCCTGGTCAGTCCCTGGATGGGAGACCAGATGCTGCTGGAAGTGGTGTTGGAGTGCCAGTAGGAGGCACTCTTTCCTCAGGTCTAAAAAATATCCCAATGCCCCAGGGCAGTGATTGGGGACACTGCCCTGTGTAGGGTGCCGTCTTTTGGATGGGACGTTAAACGGGTGTCCTGACTCTCTGAGGTCACTAAAGATCCCATGGCACTTATCGTAAGAGTAGGGGTGTTAACCCCGGTGTCCTGGCTAAATTCCCAATCTGGCCCTCAAACCATCATGGTCACCTAATAATCCCCAGTTTACAATTGGCTCATTCATCCCCCTCCTCTCCCCTGTAACTATTCCCCAGGTCGTTGCTGCAAATGAGAATGTGTTCTCAGTCAACTTACCTGGTAAAATAATGGTAAAAAAAAAAAAAAAAATGGCTATGCTGCTACGGCGTGTGACTTCATCTATGAAAATGTGGCTGTTCTAAATTCTGTGTCGCTCAAAGCCTTGAGTAATGAACCTATTTTTTTTGACACAATTGGCTGGAAAGAGCCAATGATTCAGGAAGCTTTGTTTCCCCATCACTACTTTTCAGCATGTTTTCTGTGAATTAGACTACGGGAGTTTTGTAACTTTTTCTCCGTTAGTTGGTCTCGCTGACCATAACCATGCTGGTTGGCTACGCTGGTTAGGCTAATAGCTAGTTGGCTAAAAAGCTAACGTTATCTAGTTGGCTAACATAACTGCATATAGCTAATGTTAGCTGGCTGGCTAGGATAACTGCATATAGCTAATGTTAGCTGACTGGCTAAAATAACTGCATATAGCTAACATTCTTTGATTTGGTTGGATGGTGTTATGTATGTACAAAACGTTGGTTTACTTTAATCACTCAAGTCATGAGTGCAAATGATTGGTTTAATTTAAAGTTAGACATTTGAAGATATTTCTGTTGTAGTATACATCATAGGGAATAGGCTGATCCTCCATATTACTTCACACCTGACTTTGGCATTCTTCTAAATTCTGATTGGTTTAATGTAATAACTCCAAAAATAGAACTGTGAGGTGTTACTTTGCATTGGAAATGTTTTAATATTTTGTTTTAAATTGTGTAAACAAACAATAACTACATTAACTAGAACACATCTCCATTAACTACATCACACCTGTCCAGACCCACTAGAACACACCTCCATCTCCATTAACTACATCACACCTGCCCAGACCCACTAGAACACACCTCCATCTCCATTAACTACATCACACCTGCCCAGACCCACTAGAACACACCTCCATCTCCATTAACTACATCACACCTGTCCAGACCCACTAGAACACACCTCCATCTCCATTAACTACATCACACCTCCATCTCCATTAACTACATCACACCTGCCCAGACCCACTAGAACACACCTCCATCTCCATTAACTACATCACACCTGCCCAGACCCACTAGAACACACCTCCATCTCCATTAAAACTACATCACACCTGTTCAGACCCACTAGAACACACCTCCATCTTCATTAACTACATCACACCTGCCCAGACCCACTAGAACACACCTCCATCTCCATTAACTACATCACACCTGCCCAGACCCACTAGAACACACCTCCATCTCCATTAAAACTACATCACACCTGCCCAGACCCACTAGAACACACCTCCATCTCCATTAAAACTACATCACACCTGTTCAGACCCACTAGAACACACCTCCATCTTCATTAACTACATCACACCTGCCCAGAACCACTAGATCACACCTCCATCTCCATTAACTACATCACACCTCCATCTCCATTAACTACATCACACCTGCCCAGACCCACTAGAACACACCTCCATCTTCATTAACTACATCACACCTGCCCAGAACCACTAGAACACACCTCTATCTCCATTAACTACATCCCACCTGCCCAGACCCACTAGAACACACCTCCATCTTCATTAACTACATCACACCTGCCCAGAACCACTAGAACACACCTCCATCTCCATTAACTACACCACACCCACTAGAACACACCTCCATCTCCATTAACTACATCACACCTGCCCAGACCCACTAGAACACACCTCCATCTCGATTAACTACATCACACCTGCCCAGACCCACTAGAACACACCTCCATCTCCATTAACTACATCACACCTGCCCAGACCCACTAGAACACACCTCAATCTCCATTACCTACATCACACCTGCCCAGACCCACTAGAACACACCTCCATCTCCATTAAATACATCACGCCTGCCCAGACCCACTAGAACACACCCCCATCGCCATTAACTACATCACACCTGCCCAGACCCACTAGTACACACCTCCATCTCCATTAACTACGTCACACCTGCCCAGACCCACTAGAACACACCTCCATCTCCATTAACTACATCACACTGGTCCAGACCCACTAGAACACACCTCCATCTCCATTAACTACATCACACCTGCCCAGACCCACTAGAACACACCTCCAACTCCATTAACTACATCACACCTGCCCAGACCTACTAGAACACACCTCCAACTCCATTAACTTCATCACACCTGCCCAGACCTACTAGAACACACCTCCATCTCCATTAACTACATCACACCTGCCCAGACCCACTAGAACACACCTCCATCTCCATTAACTACATCACACCTGCCCAGACCCACTAGAACACACCTCCATCTCCATTAACTACATCACACCTGCCCAGACCCACTAGAACACACCTCCATCTCCATTAAAACTACATCACACCTGCCCAGACCCACTAGAACACACCTCCATCTCCATTAAAACTACATCACACCTGTTCAGACCCACTAGAACACACCTCCATCTTCATTAACTACATCACACCTGCCCAGAACCACTAGATCACACCTCCATCTCCATTAACTACATCACACCTCCATCTCCATTAACTACATCACACCTGCCCAGACCCACTAGAACACACCTCCATCTCCATTAACTACATCACACCTGCCCAGACCCACTAGAACACACCTCCATCTCCATTAACTACATCACACCTGCCCAGACCCACTACATAATAAAGCATTTGACCTTTCTTTTGAATAAACAACAGCGGATTGGTTGATTTCCAGGTATTAATTAAGTATAATATTTAAGGGTGATTGACGAGAAAAGTATCGTCCAACTCATGGGTATCTCACTGCACCCTCAAATGCCATGTTTTGAAATATACAGACAGACGGATTAAAAGTAATTTTACATTGTATAACTGTACTTCTGACAGCCAACATTCTAACTCCGCCCATAACTTTATGACATCATAACATTCCCAGAAGGATTATTGAGTCATTGTTAGTTTTACACTGAAGACATGACTCTGCCGTTGTGCTGTAGAATTTGTGAATTTTGTCTCTTGTATAATAAGGGACGATCATTTGTCCCAACATCACAGGCCACAGACTTTGATGCAGTTAAAGACTTCCAAAAGTTTTTCCGCAGTTTAAGATCAACTGAGTTTTTTAAATGGGGTTTCTCCCTGTTCACCTGCCAATGTGAATCCTTTGAACGAGACAAGTTACCAGACAGGACATATTGCTAATGTTCCTCCCATTGATAACCTGAAAGACAATTAACTTGTGGGCGGTGTTGGTGATGACGTCCTATTCGATGACGTCGTCCATCGGGATTCCCCAAAAAAGAAGACGCTCTGGATTGATCACTGGAGTCAGATGTGAAGGAGGAGGTTTATCATCAGGAGTCAGATGTGAAGGAGGAGGTTGATCATCAGGAGTCAGATGTGAAGGAGGAGGTTGATCATCAGGAGTCAGATGTGAAGGAGGAGGTTGATCATCAGGAGTCAGATGTGAAGGAGGAGGTTGATCATCAGGAGTCAGGTGTGAAGGAGGAGGTTGATCATCAGGAGTCAGATGTGAAGGAGGAGGTTGATCATCAGGAGTCAGATGTGAAGGAGGAGGTTGATCATCAGGAGTCAGATGTGAAGGAGGAGGTTGATCATCAGGAGTCAGATGTGAAGGAGGAGGTTGATCATCAGGAGTCAGATGTGAAAAGAGGAGGTTGATCATCAGGAGTCAGATGTGAAGGAGGAGGTTGATCATCAGGAGTCAGATGTGAAGGAGGAGGTTGATCATCAGGAGTCAGATGTGAAGGAGGAGGTTGATCATCAGGAGTCAGATGTGAAGGAGGAGGTTGATCATCAGTGAACCTCTAGGATTGTGGCTGGGCTGGTGTTTCCACTTCCAGCTTGGTCATATATTTTGATACATTGAATGTTGATATTGTGAATCTATGTTATATATTTGTACCTTCTGTTTCATGAAGTGATGTCACTAAGTACTGCCCCTATATATACAATGCATTCGGAAAGCATTCAGACCCCTTCACTTTTTCCACATTTTGTTACGTTACAGCCTTATTCTAAAATTGACTCAACCATTTTTTCCCCTCATCAATCTACACAATACCCCATAATGACATCACAGTACCCCATTAGACATCACAATACCCAATAATGACAAAGCAAAAACAGGTAAATAAATGAAATAATTTGATTTCCTTTAAAAAACAAGGACATTTCAAAGTGACCCCAAACTTTTGAATGGTAGTGTACATCTACATGATGTATTGTTACACCATGTAGGAGCAGTATAGACCTAGTCTGTTCATTATGTACATCTACATGATGTATTGTTACACCATGTAGGAGCAGTATGGACCTGGTCTGTTCATTATATACATGATGTATTGTTACACCATGTAGGAGCAGTATGGACCTGGTCTGTTCATTATATACATCTACATGATGTATTGTTACACCATGTAGGAGCAGTATGGACCTACAGTAGCTAGCTACTTATTTAGATTTAGTTTGACTTAATATAACTGCCTTAAATGTGCTGTAGTAACCATTTTTTATTCGCACTAATCAATCAACACATTCCTGTCTTTGTATGTCTCTATATAATAGTATTATTTAATTCAATTCATTTACAATAATCTTTGTCTGAAAATAAAATATGATCCTCAACTGCGTTTCCCCTCCAGTCAGCAGACGGCGATGTGCGTCTTTCAGGGGACGCTGCCAGCGTGACGTATAATCTAGTGGACGGTTCTTCATAAACAGCTCGTCAACCACCTCGGTAGCTTGCTAGCCAACATAGCCGAAAGATTCAAGCTATTTAGACGCTTTCGGTGTATATTAGCTACTGTGTTTTAGACACACTTAGGTCGTATCTACTTGTTAACCTATTTAATATTACGTTATTTTGTATCAGTCAGCTATAGGAGCTGGCTGGTCCAATTAGCACTAGCCTAGTCGCTAATGATAGCTAGCTAGCTAACGTCCCCGACCATGAGCTCCCTAAACATCACCTCTCCTGTTAAAGAAGAGGTGATCTGCTGGACGGAGAAAGAAGCTCTTGTGAAAGAGGAGAAGGAAGAAGACAATATCACAGTAAAACAAGAAGTAGAGGGTGAGGCTGTTACAGTGACAGAAGAGAAAGACGTTACAGTGAAAGATGCGTTCAGAGTGAAAGAGGAGGATTTTACTGTGAAAGAAGAGGAGGATGTAGTTTTTCGTGTGAAAGAAGAGGAGGTTGGAGATCTGTTTAACACCAGTAAGTACCGTCTCTGCAGTCGTTGAACCAATATGCAGTAAAGGGGTTCTACACTTTAATGTTGTTCTGTAGGAATGGCTGAAGCTACACTGTAACGTGTAGAACATCAAGAGTGGACCATCAACAAAACATTAACAATTGATCAAATGCATCCAATGACAATGCCTGAAATACTGTAGTCCTCAATATCTCCTATTAGATTAGCCCAATATGTAGTCTTAAAGGGGCAATCAGTAGTTGTTACATCCATTTTGGGACTTATACATTAATGATATGTACCCATTGCTTCTTTAAGAATTCACTTACAAATGCCTCATGAGCTTAGTTCAACTATCGTACCCCATCAGAACCCAAAATATAAGCTTTTTTTTATTCCAATGTTTGTCAGTAAATATAAACAAACACGGTATATCCTCAAAACATGGTTAAAATTATAATGTTGATATCATGGATGGTTGCATTTCTCCATCCCCATCCCCCAGCTTTTTACCGAAACGGGCAGGGAGTACGCTTTGTTATTGTTTCTACTGCTGATTGCTGCCCCCGTTACTCCTCAAGGTCCAAGGACTATATGTTATTTTCAGAGGTAGACTGGTTCTGGCAGCTAAAATAGTCAAATATTCCATCTAAATGTGAATCCATTCTCAATTGCGATACATTTCTAGAAACATAAATCGCTGCACTTTCATATCAATTCAGAATAATTTCACACAATACTTTCATATCACATCAAAGTAAGTAACCAGTTGAAATACCCCAAACGGTAAACCAAATTCGTTTCTTGTAATTTCACCTTCCTTTAGGCTTCTTTTTCTTCTTTGGACTTTATATGGCAGTTGGCAACCAACTTTAAGGTGCATTACCACCATCAACTGGACTGGAGTGTGATCTTTCAATCACCCACGTGGGTATATACCAAGACAGTCACGAAGAGGGCAAAACAAAACCTTTTCCCCCTCAGGAGATTGAAAAGATTTATCATGGGTCCCCAGATCCTCAAAAGGTAATACAGCTGCACCATCGAGAGCATCCTGACCGGTTGCATCACCGCCTGGTATGGCAACTGCTCGGCATTTGACCGTAAGGCGCTACAGAGGGTAGTGAAAACAGCCCAGTACATCACTGTGGCCAAGCTTCCTGCCATCCAGGACCTATATAATAGGCGGTGTCAGAGGAAAGCCCACAAAATTGTCAGAGACTCCAGTCAACAGTATAGACTGTTTTCTCTGCTACCGCACGGCAAGTGGTACCGCAGCGCCAAGTCTAGAACCAAAAGCCTCCTCAACAGCTTCTACCCCCAAGCCATAAGACTGCTGAACAATTAATAAAATCACCACCGGACAATTTACATTGACCCCACCCCCCTCCCTTTTGTGCACTGCTGCTACTCGCTGGTTGTTTGTTACCTATGCATAGTCACTACACTCCCCTACCTTCATGTACAGATTACCTCAACTAGCCTGTAACCCCGCACACTGACTCAGTACCGGTGCCCCCTGTATATAGCCTCCACACTGACTCAGTACCGGTGCCCCCTGTATATAGCCTCCACACTGACTTGGTACCGGTACCCCCTGTATATAGCCTCCACACTGACTCGGTACCGGTGCCCCCTGTATATAGCCTCCACACTGACTCAGTACCGGTGCCCCCTGTATATAGCCTTCACACTGACTCAGTACCGGTGCCCCCTGTATATAGCCTCCACACTGACTCAGTACCGGTGCCCCCTGTATATAGCCTCCACACTGACTCAGTACCGGTGCCCCCTGTATATAGCCTCCACACTGACTCAGTACCGGTGCCCCCTGTATATACCCTCCACACTGACTCAGTACCGGTGCCCCCTGTATATAGCCTCCACACTGACTCAGTACCGGTGCCCCCTGTATATAGCCTCCACACTGACTCAGTACCGGTGTCCCCTGTATATAACCTCCACACTGACTCAGTACCGGTGCCCCCTGTATATAGCCTCCACACTGACTCGGTACCGGTGCCCCCTGTATATAGCCTCCACACTGACTCAGTACCGGTGCCCCCTGTATATAACCTCCACACTGACTCGGTACCGGTGCCCCCTGTATATAGCCTCCACATTGACTCAGTACCGGTGCCCCCTGTATATAGCCTCGTTATTGTGTTACTTTTTATTATTACTTTTTTATTTTAGTCCACTTAATAAACTTTTTCTTCTTGAACTGCACTGTTGGTTAAGGGCTTGTAAGTAAAGCATTTCACAGTAAAGTCTAAGTTCGTGTCTTGACGGATTTGTAAAAAAACGGTTTGTCATAAAACACTATATATATTTTTTTTTTAAATGTTGCTGACACCCCCCCCAGAGGTGTCTCATTATTGGGATTCATTGCTGATTCCTACCTGTAGCTCACTATGAGGTGTCTAGTGATATAGGTTAAGGGCCCTGTTGGAGATTGGTGGTTGGTAGCGGAGTCGAGGGAACAAGCAGGGTTGGACAGGGCCATGTTATTTTCCCACACACAGTCTCTGTGGTTCATATGAACCCCATTCCTGGGAATTAGATTTGATTACAAATCGCCCCTGTCTGTTACCACTCCGCTGTCTGTCCCATTCCCAGTTAGGTTACGAGGCGCTTTGTTACCAGTACCTTGACTGGTTGATAGGGGAAACCTCCATGCTTATTATAGAACAAATAATTAGGGAAAAACTTTTTAGTAAACTGAAATAAAATACGGACAATTCCTTCGACCTCATTGCTTTGTTTTTGCTCTGACATGCACTGTCATCTGTGGGACCTTATACAGACAGGTGTGTGCCTTTACAAATCATGTCCAATCAATTGAATTTAACACAGGTGGACTCTGAACAAGTTGTAGATACATACTTACTGGCAAAACTCCACTTAATTTAAAGAAACACAGCCATGTCTATATATTTTGTAATTTCTAATGAATTCTGTATTGTATTATGTAGAAGGGTGGCCTTTGCTCGATCCTTGGCTTGTGCGAGCCGGAACGGCTAATAGGTCATCTCCTGTTTCTGAAGCGTGAGGAAGACTCAGGGGTTTTATGTAATGTTATGTACACTACCGTTCAAAGTTTGGGGTCACTTAGAAATGGCCTTGTTTTTGAAAGAAAAGCACATTTATTGATCAGAAATACAGTGTAGGCATTGTTAATGTTGTAAGTGACTATTACGAGTCTTATAGCAAATGGTCTGAATACTTATGTAAATAAGGTATTTCTGTTTATTACCTGTTTTCACTTTGTCATTCTGGGCTACTGATGACACCCCTCTGAAACAAGATAACCATCAGAAAAAAAACCTCTTCCTTAGCCTACTCCTCCCGCTGCTGCTGGCCTTCGTAAATTCTGATGTTATGCTCCTATAGTTTCTGGTAATAGGCTACACCAGCAGTCGTTATCCTCCTATAGTTTCTGGTAATAGACTACACCAGCAGTCGTTATGCTCCTATAGTTTCTGGTAATAGGCTACACCAGCAGTCGTTATGCTCCAATAGTTTCTGGTAATAGGCTACACCAGCAGTCGTTATGCTCCTATAGTTTCTGGTAATATACTACACCAGCAGTCGTTATCCTCCTATAGTTTCTGGTAATAGGCTACACCAGCAGTCGTTATGCTCCTATAGTTTCTGGTAATATACTACACCAGCAGTCGTTATGCTCCTATAGTTTCTGGTAATAGGCTACACCAGCAGTCGTTATGCTCCTATAGTTTCTGGTAATAGGCTACACCAGCAGTCGTTATGCTCCTATAGTTTCTGGTAATATACTACACCAGCAGTCGTTATGCTCCTATAGTTTCTGGTAATAGACTACACCAGCAGTCGTTATGCTCCTATAGTTTCTGGTAATAGGCTACACCAGCAGTCGTTATGCTCCTATAGGTTCTGGTAATAGACTACACCAGCAGTCGTTATGCTCCTATAGTTTCTGGTAATAGGCTACACCAGCAGTCGTTATGGTCCTATAGTTTCTGGTAATAGGCTACACCAGCAGTCGTTATGCTCCTATAGTTTCTGGTAATAGGCTACACCAGCAGTCGTTATGCTCCTATAGTTTCTGGTAATAGGCTACACCAGCTGTCGTTATGCTCCTATAGTTTCTGGTAATAGGCTACACCAGCAGTCGTTATGCTCCTATAGTTTCTGGTAATAGGCTACACCAGCAGTCGTTATGCTCCTATAGTTTCTGGTAATAGGCTACACCAGCTGTCGTTATGCTCCTATAGTTTCTGGTAATATACTACACCAGCAGTCGTTATGGTCCTATAGTTTCTGGTAATAGGCTACACCAGCAGTCGTTATGCTCCTATAGTTTCTGGTAATATGCTACACCAGCAGTCGTTATGCTCCTATAGTTTCTGGTAATAGGCTACACCAGCAGTCGTTATGCTCCTATAGTTTCTGGTAATAGGCTACACCAGCAGTCATTATGCTCCTATAGTTTCTGGTAATAGGCTACACCAGCAGTCGTTATGCTCCTATAGTTTCTGGTAATAGGCTACACCTGCAGTCGTTATGCTCCTATAGTTTCTGGTAATAGATTACACTGGCAGTCGTTATGCTCCTATAGTTTCTGGTAATAGGCTACAGCAGCAGTCGATATGCTCCTATAGTTTCTGGTAATAGGCTACACCAGCAGTCGTTATGCTCCTATAGTTTCTGGTAATAGGCTACACCAGCAGTCGTTATGCTCCTATAGTTTCTGGTAATAGGCTACACCAGCAGTCGTTACGCTCCTATAGTTTCTGGTAATAGGCTACACCAGCAGTCGTTACGCTCCTATAGTTTCTGGTAATAGGCTACACCATCAGTCGATATGCTCCTATAGTTTCTGGTAATAGGCTACACCAGCAGTCGTTATGCTCCTATAGTTTCTGGTAATAGGCTACACCAGCAGTCGTTATGCTTTTATAGTTTCTGGTAAAAGGCTACACCAGCAGTCGTTATGTTCCTATAGTTTCTGGTAATAGACTACACCAGCAGTCGTTATGCTCCTATAGTTTCTGGTAATAGGCTACACCAGCAGTCGTTATGCTCCTATAGTTTCTGGTAATAGGCTACACCAGCAATCGTTATGCTCCTATAGTTGCTGGTAATATGCTACACCAGCAGTCGTTGTGCTCCTATAGTTTCTGGTAATAGGCTACACCAGCAGTCATTATGCTCCTATAGTTTCTGGTAATAGGCTACACCAGCAGTCGTTATGCTCCTATAGTTTCTGGTAATAGGCTACACCAGCAGTCGTTATGCTCCTATAGTTTCAGTCAGCAACCTTTTCCATTTGGTGCCAAGTTATCTGACCATTACTACTGATCTGGTGCAAATTGTGATTTTCATATTCACATTTTATTGGAACAGTTTCATTTAATTTATAATAGTCTTTGTATCTCAACATCATTCTCTGTGGTTAATCTACATTCTATTTAAATTAAGTTATAAAGAAACATTTTTATTGACATTGCTAAGTTAAAAAAAAAAATAACTAAGTAAAGCCATTTTTTTAAATTATGAAATGCACTCGAACTATGTATCATTTAGTGTCTCTTTATGTTACGCTGGGAAACAGTTTTCATGGGCACAGAAATCCTAAATCATTTCAGAGTTTGCTAAACCCAATGGTTCTAACCGAGAGTTACCTTAACTTTATTGACACCCAAATGGATACTGTCATGAACGCGGTTCTTCAATAATTACACATAATTCTTAATACTGTAGCTGTTTAGTTAGTCACATGTTCAACTATCATCAGCTAATCCAGGAAATCATTTTCTGAATGACAGTCACATGACAAACATCACGACATGCAACAACAACCAAAGTGCTTCTTCATTCATTACTCTGGTAAAGACAGTTATGCCGTGCTCCACGTTGGATCCAACATCCCTAACAAATTGATGTTTATAATGTTATTGTCTGCTTGATTTACAGTAGGGTCTCGTTAGTCTGTTTAGACACAGAGATACTTAGCTCATAATGTGTAGAGAACTGTTCCTTGATGGATAGGCTGTTGTACAACACACAGAGCTATTTTCCTTTATTTGTTGTTAGGTGAAGTTATGGGTCCTACAGTAGGTCTGTTATTGTTAGGTGAAGTTATGGGTCCGACAGTAGGTCTATGTTATTGTTAGGTGAAGTTATGGGTTCTACAGTAGGTCTATGTTATTGTTAGGTGAAGTTATGGGCGAATTTGGCAAACAGTGTACAAACCCTCATTGTCAGGCTGATGGAAAAGCTAGACAACAAGCATTTTACTGGTTGAAGGGTTTTTTAAGTACAAAGCGGTTGATTTGCGATGATGACACAAACATATTATAAGCAGGACATTCAAACGAGCCTTACAATTATAATCCAAAGTAGTGTGAAATGCACTCAAGCAACCTGGAAATGGAGGTTACTCCCCTGAGTTTTCCCCCATTCACATTCAGAATACTTAGTGAAAAACTAAAATCTTTGCTCACCATTTTCGCTCCAGGCAGATATACTACATACAATTTTATTAAACACAGAAAGGGGCCTATATTGGAGACCAAAGTCGTCTGGCACAGTGCTTAGAGTTTCAACAACATGAATAACTTATTTCAAGACAACACGCTTAGATGTTACTACTAATGTGAAAACAAGACAAAATATGACTGTTCTTGCCTATTTTAAGACAAATTTCAAATAATCATTACATTCATTACAGACGTCAATTGTTGTACAACATCATGGCTACGCTGTTGGCATCACTTTTTACAGTGGATTTCCGCTGTGGTGGGCCTTTAACCATCTGTCTGACTTTGTTGTTCACACAGGAGAGAGACGGGACTACCGTGGGTCCTCTGGGGAGCCTCAACAACCTCATGATGCTGACGAGGCAGAGAAGAGTCTCTCCAGATCAGAACACATCAAGAAACACCAGCGGAGATCCACAGGGAAGAAACCTCACTGCTGCTCTGACTGTGGGAAGAGATTCACCTCCTTAGCAGGCATTAAAATTCATCAGAAAATCCACACAGTAGAGAAACCTTATAGCTGTCAATGTGGGAAGAGTTTTACTCATTCAACCAGACTGATATCACACCAGAGAACACACACAGGAGAGAAATCGTATAGCTGTGATCAATGTGGGAAGAGTTTTGTTACATCTGGCCATCTGAAAATACACCAGAGAACACACACAGGGGAGAAACCGTTTAGCTGTACTCAATGTGGTAAGAGTTTTACTCAGCTAAGCAACCTTATATCACACCAGAGAACACACACAGGAGATAAACCATATAGCTGTGGTCAATGTGGGAAGAGTTTTGGTCAATCTAGCACTCTGACTCTACACCAAAGAATACACACAGGAGAGAAATCTTATAGCTGTACTCAATGTGGTAAGAGTTTTACTCAGCTAAGCAGCCTGATATCACACCAGAGAACACACACAGGAGAGAAGCCATATAGCTGTAATGAATGTCGGAAGAGTTTTATTCACCTAAGCAGCTTGATGTCACACAAGAGAACACACACAAGAGAGAAATCTTATAGCTGTACTCAATGTGGGAAGAGTTTTGATACGTCTAGCCATCTTATTGTACACCAGAGAATACACACAGGAGAGAAACCTTATAGCTGTGGTCAATGTGGGAAGAGTTTTGGTCAATCTAGCACTCTGACTCTACACCAGAGAATACACACAGGAGAGAAATCGTATAGCTGTGGTCAATGTGGGAAGAGTTTTACTACATCTGCCCAACTGACTCTACACCAGAGAACACACACAGGAGAGAAACCTTATAGCTGTGATCAATGTGGGAAGAGTTTTACTACATCTGCCCAACTGACTCTACACCAGAGAACACACACAGGAGAGAAACCTTATAGCTGTGATCAATGTGGGAAGAGTTTTGCTGCATCTAGCACTCTGACTCTACACCAGAGAATACACACAGGAGAGAAATCTTATAGCTGTGATCAATGTGGAAAGAGTTTTGGTCGATCTGGCCAGCTGACATCACACCAGAGAATACACACAGGAGAGAAACCTTATAGCTGTGATCAATGTGGAAAGAGTTTTGGTCGATCTGGCCAGCTGACATCACACCAGAGAATACACACAGGAGATAAATCTTATACCTGTGGTCAATGTGGGAAGAGTTTTACTACATCTAGCATTCTGACTGTACACCAGAGAACACACACAGGAGATAAACCTTATACTTGTGGTCAATGTGGGAAGAGTTTTACTACATCTGGCTCTCTGACTGTACACCAGAGAATACACACGGGAGAGAAACCTCATAGCTGTGATCAATGTGGGAAGAGGTACACTGATAAAAGATCTCTGATTAAACATCAGAAAATACATGGAGTTGTTTCATGATATCAATGAATTAATGTCACAATATAGAATGTTTTAACATTGTAGTAGGAGTATTTAAATGATGTCACAATGTAGAACCCTAAATGTTTGTCCCCTGTTCTATTGATTTCAGCATGATATGGATATTAGCCTCAGGGTAAAAATCCAGGCTCTGAATTGGAAGAGTACTATTTATGTAATTTAACAAAAAGTGACTAACACAAAAAGAGCTGTGTTACACTTACCATGTTGATGACCCACTTGAATCATAATGCAACACTTCGAAATGTAGCGATCTATTTTCTACAAATTGTCCTCTAATCAGGGATGTACACATTATTCCCATATTCTGTGTGTTTTTTGAGCTTTTAGTTTTAACAGGACGCGTAACCTCATCTCCCTTCTGTCACACAATTAATTTTGACATGATATCGATGAGTGATGACAAATAAGTGTTGTGTTCCTTTGTTTAGTGACCCCTACATTTAAATGCATCACTTTAAAATGTAGCTGACTGTCTTCTGCAGGTTGTCCTCTAACCAGTGAGATAAAATATATCTCCCATTTCCATGTGTTTTTTTAGTTGTTAGTTTCAACAGCAAGTACATTCTGATTTCCCCCCTAATCGATATCAGTGATTTATTGCTACTTGTCAAAACAACAGTGTTTCTGGTGCTTGTGCAGTTTATAAGGTGCTTGTTTTTAAAAATATTATTATTGTGGCCGATGTTTGTGTATATACCACATGTTAGGTTTTCAATTGATCCCAAACTGTTTCTGCATATTGGTTATTGATTTGAACATGTTAAACTGTGTTTTGACATTGGGGCTATCCCACCTAGCAACTATGCAACCAATTATTTCATATTTACATTTTATGTAACATTTGGTAATGATAATTATTTATGCAACCAACTGACAATTATATTGACATTGTGCTTTTAGAATATCAAGGTTAATTCTCACATGTGCCAAACCAAATGTACTAGAGCATGACATTGGGGACTGGACCCAGATCCAACAACATGCCTATCTAGTGAACCCTGAAAAGAGAGAGAAGCTCCGCAGTGAGGTGGAAAGTTACTGGATATTGCAGGAGTTTCTTCTTGAAATCAGACACGTCCGCGGTAAGGACAACCTGGTTGCTGATTGTCTCACGGGGGGCAGTCAAAAATATTTGTGTTTTGCGTTTAGCCAGTGCGTTGCCATGGATCACAATTTATTTTGACTGCACGGTTTTCCGTATTGGAGATGAGTTTTGTTTGGGCTCGTTCCAAGGGGACGAGAGTTCTAGAAGCTAGTGAGTTTTAGGAAGACGAGAGTTCTAGAAGCTAGTGAGTTTTTGAATTCTATAGAAAGAAAAAGGAGAAAAGTTATGATTGTATATTATTATTTAGAAATTGTTTTTTTTCTTGTTTTTAATTGTTGATAGCCAGTAGACACCATGTTTATATTGGTGAAGCATTGTGGTTGATTATAATGTGAAATGGAAGTTGTTTTCTGTTGGTGGTGAGCAAACTTGTCCAACAAAAATATAGGATATATTTGTTGTCTTAAGGGGGGAAGGTGTTACAGGCTTTATTGCGTATAGCTCGTTAGCACGTAGTACGCAACACCTTTAGTTGCTCCACCTTTTTGGTTTGCTTCCTGTCTTTAAGTTTGGTGTGGGTTTTTCTTTTGTTTGGCTCTTCTTGGGCAGATTTAGTGGGTGTCATGGTGGGTGTCTTTTAGGTCCCAGTTGTTACCAGTCAATTTTCAATCGATGCCCCCGTAGTGTCTTTCAGAGCCCATCCTAAAAAACAAGTTATGTTTTGGGTTGGATGTAGCATCATATTGTTAATATTTGAATCAATGGCATTTCCTTTGCAATGCTCATTAGTTAGTTGTTCTTCGTTTTTTTTTTATCCTCAATATTTCTGTTTATTTTCACTGTTTTTTCCTGTGAAGCCATTGTGTTGCATCCATGTCTGAAATGTGCTGCATAAATAAAGCTTGATTTGATTTCAACAAATGAATCCAATGACTGACCAATCAACAGACTCTTGGTCCCTCTTAGTATTTGTTAATGAATAGAATACAGTATATACATATGAGATGAGTAATACATAGACTAAGATACAGTAGAATAGGATAGAATACAGTATATACATATGAGATGAGTAATACATAGACTAAGATACAGTAGAATAGAATACAGTATATACATATGAGATGAGTAATACATAGACTAAGATACAGTAGAATAGAATACAGTATATACATATGAGATGAGTAATACATAGACTAAGATACAGTAGAATAGGATAGAATACAGTATATACATATGAGATGAGTAATGCCAGATATGTAAACATGCAGGAGATCCATGAAGGAAAGATAGTGATGGTGCTCAGTGACGTTGTTGCAAATGGTGGGGAACAACCAATCACGATGAGGGATCGCCAGCTGTGAACGCTTTAGCATGCTGGAGACAACCATGGAGAATGTGAATCAAGTGTTCCAATTGTAAAACGTTTGATTTAATTACATCAAGTGTTCCAATGGTAAAACGTTTGATTTAATTACATCAAGTGTTCCAATGGTAAAACGTTTGATTTAATTACATCAAGTGTTCCAATGGTAAAACGTTTGATTTAATTACATCAAGTGTTCCAATGGTAAAACGTTTGATTTAATTACATCAAGTGTTCCAATGGTAAAACGTTTGATTTAATTACATCAAGCGTCCCAATGGTAAAACGTTTGATTTAATTACATCAAGTGTTCCAATGGTAAAACGTTTGATTTAATTACATCAAGTGTTCCAATGGTAAACCGTTTGAGTTCATTGTGACGCGTCACGTTGCTGTTTATTGCCACGTTGGGATGCAACCTTTTTTTAACCAGTTCTGATGGTTGTTAATAGTGGGATTTTGACATTATTATCGTTAAATCAACATACTGGACACTCCCAACACTCCCACCTATCAATATCTTTGGCACCGTAGACATCAAGTCACTTGACAGTAATGTTCCATACAATGTTGCATTCCATGTTTGAAAGGTCATTTTCATTGAAGACAAGACATATTAACATTCCATAAAATTTTAAATCAAGGCTGAGGCTCAAAATAGTCGCCTTCACTTTACTTAAAGTGTAGGAAGCAGTGGAGTAAAACAATTTACTCACCAACAACAGCATTGCCTTAAAGTCTCACATGATGATGTAATGACATCACAATACCCCATAATGACATCACAATACCCAATGATGATGCGTTGTTAGACCATGTTGGAGCAGTATAGACCTAGTCTGTTCATTATATACATCTACATGATGTATTGTTACACCATGTAGCAGCAGTATAGACCTAGTCTGTTCATTATATACATCTACATGATGTATTGTTACACCATGTAGGATCAGTATAGACCTAGTCTGTTCATTATATAGGAGCAGTATAGACCTAGTCTGTTCATTATATAGGAGCAGTATAGACCTAGTCTGTTCATTATATACATCTACATGATGTAATGTTACACCATGTAGGAGCAGTATAGACCTAGTCTGTTCATTATATACATCTACATGATGTATTGTTACACCATGTAGCAGCAGTATAGACCTAGTCTGTTCATTATATACATCTACATGATGTATTGTTACACCATGTAGCAGCAGTATAGACCTAGTCTGTTCATTATATACATCTACATGATGTGTTGTTACACCATGTAGGAGCAGTATAGACCTAGTCTGTTCATTATATACATCTACATGATGTATTGTTACACCATGTAGGAGCAGTATAGACCTAGTCTGTTCATTATATACATCTACATGATGTATTGTTACACCATGTAGGAGCAGTATAGACCTAGTCTGTTCATTATATACATCTACATGATGTATTGTTACACCATGTAGGAGCAGTATAGACCTAGTCTGTTCATTATATACATCTACATGATGTATTGTTACACCATGTAGGAGCAGTATGGACCTAGTCTGTTCATTATATACATCTACATGATGTATTGTTACACCACGTTGGAGCAGTATAGACCTAGTCTGTTCATCATATTCATCTAAATGATGTATTGTTACACCATGTAGGAGCAGTATAGACCTAGTCTGTTCATTATATACATCTACATGATATATTGTTACACCATGTAGGAGCAGTATAGATATACAGTAGCTAGCTGCTAATTTAGATGTAGTATAACTTGATGAAACTGCCTTAAAATGTGCTGTGGTAAACATTTTTTATTCGCACTAATCAATCAACACATTCCTGTCTTTGTATGTCTCAATATAATGGTATTATTTAATTAAATCCATTTACAATAATCTTTGTCTGAAAATAAAATATGAACCTCAACTGCGTTTCCCCTCCAGTCAGCAGACGGCGATGTGCGTCTTTCAGGCGACGCTGCCAGCGTGACGTATAATCTAGTGGACGGTTCTTCATAAACAGCGCGTCAACCACCTCGGTAGCTTGCTAGCCAACATAGCCGAAAGATTCAAGCTATTTATACGCTTTCGGTGTATATTAGCTACTGTGTTTTCGACACACTTAGGTCGTATCTAGTTGTTAACCTATTTAATATTACGTTATTTTGTATTAGTCAGCTATAGTAGCTGGCTGGTTTAGTTAGCACTAGCATAGTCGCTAATGACAGCTAGCTGGCTAACATCCCCGACCATGACCTCCCTAAACTACCCCCCTCTTGTTCAAGAAGAGGTGATCTGCTGGACGGAGAAAGAAGCTCTGGGGCTGAACATTGTCGTGAAAGAGGAGAAGGAAGAAGAGGATATCACAGTAAAACAAGAAGTAGAGGGTGAGGCTGTTACAGTGAAAGAAGAGGCGTTCAGAGTGAAAGAGGAGGAGGAGGAGGTTACAGTAAAAGAAGAGGAGGATGCCGTTTTTGAAGTGAAGAAGGAAGGGGAGATTACTGTCACATTGGAAGATGAAGAGGAGATAGGAGATCTGATTAGCACCAGTAAGTACCGCCTTAAATTCGTTTTTTACTTGGGATATTCGGAGTTGGCTCGTCAATACCTCTTCAACGGAGGGCCCAGGATGATGACTGATATGTCTAGAATCAGACGACGTAGAGAACAAGCTACCCCTTGTTTTCTCCGTTCCGTTTCCAAAAAGTGACTTAACATATATATTTCAGAAGGGTCTATCTGCTGACCGCAGACTGGGGGGCACGGCATGGAGTGATGATTTACTGCACACAGTGCCCCCCAATAGTGCCATGTGAGAGTTGGGTTGGCTACACCAAAGATTATGGATATACTGACAAGATGTCTCGCCGCCCTAACAAGGGGAGTCGTTGTCCACAAAGCGGCACTGCGGGTTGTCTAGCTCCCGCCTATCCTTTCTTTGGATTGGTTGATTCATCTTATTATTGTAATCTATTGTTTATATTCTATGAGGGTTGTTGTCGTCAACCGCCTGTATTCAATGGAGAGAGATGCTAAGCTACTAGCATGAATATGCATAGCGATCTGGAGACAACTCCTATAGTGTTTTTTATCAAAGTTGTCGGTATGTCACGCGTCCACATAACAACTTAAGCATTACGAAACTTCTGTTGGATCAAGTAAACCTCACGTAGCAAATAAGCCATTAATTTTGTTGTTGACCAAATTCGACACTTTCCACATTGGGTTGATAATTGTTTCCACTTGGATACAACCTACTGTAGCCTACTGGCATGACCTAGAGAGATACAACCTACTGTAACCTACTGGCATGACCTCGAGAGATACAACCTACTGTAACCTACTGGCATGACCTAGAGAGTTACAACCTACTGTAACCTACTGGCATGACCTAGAGAGATACAACCTACTGTAACCTACTGGCATGACCTAGAGAGATACAACCTACTGTAACCTACTGGCATGACCTAGAGAGTTACAACCTACTGTAACCTACTGGCATGACCTAGAGAGATACAACCTACTGTAACCTACTGGCATGACCTAGAGAGATAAAGTTGTAAAGTTCCTGGATTTTAAACAAATATTTGGCCAAAAATGTAATATGCATCCCTTTATTCTAAAATGTATCACAATACCCCATAATGACATCACAATACCCCATAATGACATCACAATACCCCATAATGACATCACAATACCCCATAATGCCATCACAATACCCCATAATGCCAAAGCAAAAACAGGTTTCGATTTTTTGCAAATGTATTGAAATTATTCCCCAGGATAACTAGTCTCAGAGTAATGTAAGAACCCAGGATAACTAGTCTCAGAGTAATGTAAGATCCCAGGATAACTAGTCTCAGAGTAATGTAAGATCCCAGGAGAACTAGTCTCAGAGTAATGTAAGATCCCAGGATAACTAGTCTCAGAGTAATGTAAGATCCCAGGATAACTAGTCTCAGAGTAATGTTAGATCCCAGGATAACTAGTCTCAGAGTAATGTAAGATCCCAGGATAACTAGTCTCAGAGTAATGTTAGATCCCAGGATAACTAGTCTCAGAGTAATGTAAGATCCCAGGATAACTAGTCTCAGAGTAATGTAAGATCCCAGGATAACTAGTCTCAGAGTAATGTAAGATCCCAGGATAACTAGTCTCAGAGTAATGTAAGATCCCAGGATAACTAGTCTCAGAGTAATGTAAGATGCCAGGATAACTAGTCTCAGAGTAATGTAAGATCCCAGGATAACTAGTCTCAGAGTAATGTTAGATCCCAGGATAACTAGTCTCAGAGTAATGTAAGATCCCAGGATAACTAGTCTCAGAGTAATGTAAGATGCTTGGAAAAAGAAGCTGAAAGGAATAACAGAACGGCACCATTAGAACTAAAATGTGTCGCCTGGATATCAGACCCCCAACCCTCCAAACTGTAAATAAATAATAAAATGTGTCTCCTGGATATCAGAGCCCCAACCCTCCAAACTGTAAATAAATAATAAAATGTGTCGCCTGGATGTCAGACCCCCAACCCTCCAAACTGTAAATAAATAATAAAATGTGTATCCTGGATGTCAGACCCCCAACCCTCCAAACTGTAAATAAATA
The DNA here is from genome assembly GCF_029448725.1 of Salvelinus fontinalis. Lineage (NCBI taxonomy): Eukaryota > Metazoa > Chordata > Actinopteri > Salmoniformes > Salmonidae > Salvelinus > Salvelinus fontinalis. Next base: position 22,404 of record NW_026601417.1, read on the forward strand.
AATATGTGTCTCCTGGATGTCAGACCCCCAACCCTCCAAACTGTAAATAAATAATAAAATGTGTCGTCTGGATGTCAGACTCCCAACCCTCCAAACTAAATAAATAATAAAATGTGTCGCCTGGATGTCAGACCCCCAACCCTCCAAACTGTAAATAAATAATAAAATGTGTCTCCTGAATGTCAGACCCCCAACCCTTCAAACTAAATAAATAATAAAATGTGAATCCTGGATGTCAGACTCCCAACCTTCCAAACTGTAAATAAATAAATAAAATGTGTCTCCTTGGCAACAGTAGAACCTCAGCACGTTTACTGTATATGTCGAGACAAAGGAATGATGTAAACAAATAATCCAAAATATTTTTGTCAATGAGACAGTATATAAACAAAGGAATGACCGAACCCCCTTTGGTGACTGAATGCTTGTAAGGAAAACTAGATGATCAAAACATTAGATCACATCAAATAAGCCTGAGTGGTTTCACCTCCTCCCAGACTAAACTACAGTTATAACTATACATAGTTATACAGGATACTACAGTTATACAGGATACTACAGTTATACAGGATACTACAGTTATACAGGATACTACAGTTATACAGGATACTACAGTTATACAGGATACTACAGTTGTAACTATACATAGTTATACAGGATACTACAGTTATACAGGATACTACAGTTATACAGGATACTACAGTTATAACTATACATAGTTATACTGGATACTACAGTTATAACTATACATAGTTATACAGGATACTACAGTTATACAGGATACTACAGTTATAACTATACATAGTTATACAGGATACTACAGTTATACAGGATACTACAGTTATAACTATACATAGTTATACAGGATACTACAGTTATACAGGATACTACAGTTATACAGGATACTACAGTTATAACTATACATAGTTATACAGGATACTACAGTTATACAGGATACTACAGTTATACAGGATACTACAGTTATACAGGATACTATAGTTATACAGGATACTACAGTTATACAGGATACTACAGTTATAACCATACATAGTTATACAGGATACTACAGTTATAACTATACATAGTTATACAGGATACTACAGTTATAACTATACATAGTTATACAGGATACTACAGTTGTAACTATACATAGTTATACAGGATACTACATTTATACAGGATACTACAGTTATACAGGATACTACAGTTATACAGGATACTACAGTTATAACTATACATAGTTATACAGGATACTACAGTTATAGAGGATACTACAGTTATAGAGGATACTACAGTTATAACTATACACAGTTATCCAGGATACTACAGTTATACAGGATACTACAGTTATACAGGATACTACAGTTATAACTATACATAGTTATACAGGATACTACAGTTATACAGGATACTACAGTTATACAGGATACTACAGTTATACAGGATACTACAGTTATAACTATACACAGTTATACAGGATACTACAGTTATAACTATACATAGTTATACAGGATACTACAGTTATACAGGATACTACAGTTATAACTATACATAGTTATACAGGATACTACAGTTATACAGGATACTACAGTTATACAGGATACTACAGTTATAACTATACATAGTTATACAGGATACTACAGTTATACAGGATACTACAGTTATACAGGATACTACAGTTATACAGGATACTACAGTTATAACTATACATAGGTATACAGGATACTACAGTTATAACTATACATAGTTATACAGGATACTACAGTTATAACTATACATAGTTATACAGGATACTACAGTTATAACTATACATAGTTATACATGATACTACAGTTATAACTATACACAGTTATACAGGATACTACAGTTATACAGGATACTAAAGTTATAACTATACATAGTTATACAGGATACTACAGTTATAACTATACATAGTTATACAGGATACTACAGTTATAACTATACATAGTTATACAGGATACTACAGTTATACAGGATACTACAGTTATACAGGATACTACAGTTATACAGGATACTACAGTTATAACTATACATAGGTATACAGGATACTACAGTTATACCTATACATAGTTATACAGGATACTACAGTTATAACTATACATAGTTATACAGGATACTACAGTTATAACTATACATAGTTATACATGATACTACAGTTATAACTATACACAGTTATACAGGATACTACAGTTATACAGGATACTACAGTTATACAGGATACTAAAGTTATAACTATACATAGTTATACAGGATACTACAGTTATAACTATACATAGTTATACAGGATACTACAGTTATAACTATACATAGTTATACAGGATACTACAGTTATACAGGATACTACAGTTATACAGGATACTACAGTTATACAGGATACTACAGTTATAACTATACATAGTTATACAGGATACTACAGTTATACAGGATACTACAGTTATAACTATACATAGTTATTCCAAAGGTGGGCTACTTACTATCCACTGTTTGCAAGCCACCGTTGCTGATCTATTTTATTTATTTATTTCACCTTTATTTAACCAGGTAGGCAAGTTGAGAACAAGTTCTCATTTACAATTGCGACCTGGCCAAGATAAAGCAAAGCAGTGTGACACAGACAACACAGAGTTACACATGGAGTGTAACAAACATACAATAATCAAACATCAATAATACAGTAGAAAAATAAGTCCAAGATAAAGCACAGAGAACTGTTCCTTTATTCAGGACATTTAGAATGATAACGCACTACAGATTATTGTCCTGTTAGGACAGTTTTTTGTATTCAGATCTCTGAAATGCACACTAACTATGTAACATTTAGTGCCTCCTTATGTTACGCTGGGAAAACAGTTTTCATGGGCACAGAAATCCTAAATAATTTCAGAGTTTGCTTAATCAAATGGTTCTAACCTAGTCACCTTAACTTTATTGACAACACCCAAATGGATACTGTCATTAATGTGTTTCTTCAATAATTACACATCATTCTTAATACTGTAGCTGTTTAGTTACTAAACTATCATCAGCTGATGCAGGAAATAATTTTCTGAATGCCAGTCACATGACAAACATCACGACATGCAACAACAACCAAAGTGCTTCTTCATTCATTACTCTGGTAAAGACAGTTATGCCGTGCTCCACGTTGGATCCAACATCCCTAACAAATTGATGTTTATAATGTTATTGTCTGCTTGATTTAATGTAGGGTCTCGTTAGTCTGTTTGCTCAGAGAGATACTTTGCTCATAATGTGTAGAGAACTGTTCCTTGATGGATAGGCTATTGTACAACACACAGAGCTATTTTCCTTTATTTGTTGTTAGGTGAAGTTATGGGTCCTACAGTAGGTCTATGTTGTTGTTAGGTGAAGTTATGGGTACTACAGTAGGTCTATGTTGTTGTTAGGTGAAGTTATGGGTTCTACAGTAGGTCTATGTTGTTGTTAGGTGAAGTTATGGGTACTACAGTAGGTCTATGTTATTGTTAGGTAATGTTATGGGTCCTACAGTAGGTATATGTTATTGTTAGGTAATGTTATGGGTCCTACAGTAGGTCTATGTTGTTGTTATGGGTACTACAGTAGGTCTATGTTGTTGTTAGGTGAAGTTATGGCTTCTACAGTAGGTCTATGTTGTTGTTAGGTGAAGTTATGGCTCCTACAGTAGGTCTATGTTATTGTTAGGTGAAGTTATGGGTCCTACAGTAGGTCTATGTTGTTGTTATGGGTCCTACAGTAGGTCTATGTTGTTTTTAGGTGAAGTTATGGGTCCTACAGTAGGTCTATGTTGTTGTTATGGGTCCTACAGTAGGTCTATGTTGTTGTTATGGGTCCTACAGTACACTATGTATGTCATGCAACAACAACCAAAGTGCTTCTTCGTTCATTACAGGTATATTTGTTGTTAGGTGAAGTTATGGGACAATTTGGCAAACAGTGTACAAACCCTCATTGTCAGGCTGATGGAAAAGACAAAGAACATTTTACTGGTTGAAGGGTTTTTTAAGTACAAAGCGGTTGATTTGTGATGATCACACAAACATTATATTAAGCAGGACATTCAAACGAGCCTTACAATTATAATCCAAAGTAGTGTGAAATGCACTCATAAGCAACCTGGAAATGGAGGCTACTCCCCTGAGTTTTCACCCATTCACATTCAGAATACTTTGTGAAAAACTAAAATCTTTGCTATAACTATTATCCTCACTAGCGGGAAGGAGTTTCTACAACCAGATATACTACATCTATAACTAGTGGTTTCCTCATTACCAGATATGCTACATCCATAACTATCGGTTTCCTCATTACCAGATATACTACATCCATAACTAGCGGTTTCCTCATTACCAGCTATACTACATCCATAACTAGTGGTTTCCTCATTAGCAGGGAGGTGTTTCTACAATTTGATTGTATGTGCTTCGCCCTCGTGCCACAATTTTATTAAACACAGAAAGGGGCCCATATTGGAGACCAAAAGTCATCTGGCTCAATCATCGATGTTACTACTAATGTGAAAACAATACAAAATATGATTATTGTTGCTAATTTTAAGACAAATGTCAAATCATTACATTCATTACAGACGTCAGTTGTTGTACAACATCATGGCTACGCTGTTGGCATCACCTTTTACAGTGAATTTCCACTGTTGTGGGCCTTGAACCATTTGACTTTGTTGTTCACACAGGAGAGAGACGGGACTATCGTGGATCCTCTGGGAATCCTCAACAACCTCATGATGCTGACGAGGCAGAGAAGAGTCTCTCCACATCAGAACTCCTCCAGAAACACCAGCAGAGACCCGCAGGGAAGAAATCTCATTGCTGCTCTGACTGTGGGAAGAGATTCACCTCATCAGGCATTAAAATTCATCAGAGAACACACACAGGAGAGAAACCATTTAGCTGTGTTCAATGTGGGAAGAGTTTTGATCAATCTTGCCATCTGATTCAACACCAGAGAACACACACAGGAGAGAAACCTTATAGCTGCGATCAATGTGGGAAGAGTTTTAGTCAATCTGGACAGCTGACAGTGCACCAGAGAACACACACAGGAGAGAAGCCTTACAGCTGTGGTCAATGTGGGAAGAGTTTTACTACATCTAGCAATCTGACTACACACCAGAGAACACACACAGGAGAGAAAGCTTATAGCTGTGATCAATGTGGGAAGAGTTTTGATCAATCTGGACAGCTGACAGTGCACCAGAGAATACACACAGGAGAGAAGCCTTACAGCTGTGGTCAATGTGGGAAGAGTTTTACTACATCTGGTCATCTGACTCTACACCAGAGAACACATACAGGAGAGAAACCTTACAGCTGTGATCAATGTGGGAAGAGTTTTGGTCATTCTGGCACTCTGACTTTACACCAGAGAATACACACAGGAGAGAAACCTTATAGCTGTGGTCAATGTGGGAAGAGTTTTACTCAGTCAACCAGCCTGATATCACACCAGAGAACACACACACGAGAGAAACCTTATAGCTGTGATCAATGTGGGAAGAGTTTTACTACATCTAGCAATCTGACTCTACACCAGAGAACACACACAGGAGAGAAACCTTATAGCTGTGATCAATGTGGGAAAAGTTTTTGTCAATCTAGGGATCTGACAGTGCACCAGAGAACACACACAGGAGAGAAACCTTATAGCTGTGGTCAATGTGGGAAGAGTTTTACTACATCTGGCTCTCTGACATTACACCAGAGAACACACACAGGAGAGACACCTTATAGTTGTGGTCAATGTGGGAAGAGTTTTACTACATCTAGCAATCTGACTCTACACCAGAGAACACACACAGGAGAGACACCTTATAGCTGTGGTCAATGTGGGAAGAGTTTTACTCAGTCAACCAGCCTGATATCACACCAGAGAATACACACAGGAGAGAAACCTTTCAGCTGTGGTCAATGTGGGAAGAGTTTTACTACATCTGGCCATCTGACTCTACACCAGAGAATACACACAGGAGAGAAACCGTATAGCTGTGGTCAATGTGGGAAGAGTTTTGGTCGATCTGGCCAGCTGACATTACACCAGAGAATACACACAGGAGAGAAAACTTACAGCTGTGGTCAATGTGGGAAGAGTTTTACTACATCTGGTCATCTGACTATACACCAGAGAATACACACAGGAGAGAAGCCTTATATCTGTGATCAATGTGGGATGAGTTTTACTTCATCTAGCCAGCTGACTTTACACCAGAGAACACACACAGGAGAGAAACCTTATATCTGTGATCAATGTGGGATGAGTTTTACTACATCAAGCCATCTGATTCGACACCAGAGAACACACACAGGAGAGAAACCTTATAGTTGTAATCATTGTGAAAAGAGTTTTCCTACATCTGGCCAGCTGACTTCACACCAGAGAACACACACAGGAGAGAAACCTTATAGCTGTGATCAATGTGGGAAGAGTTTTACTAGATCTAGCTATCTGACAGTGCACCAGAGAACACACTCAGGAGAGAAATCGTATAGCTGTGACCAGAGATAATCTGATAAAAGATCTCTGACTAAATTTCAGAAAATACATGAAGGAGTTGTTTCATGATATCAATGAAATGATGTCACAATGTAGAATGTTTTAACATTGTAGTAGGAGTGTTTTAATGATGTCACAATGTAGAACCCTAAATGTTTGTCCCCTGTTCTATTGATTTCAGCATGATATGGATATTAGCCTCAGGGGGAAAATCCAGGCTCTGAATTGGAAGAGTACTATTTATATGATTTAACAAAAAGTGACTAACACAAAAAGAGCTGTGTTACACTTACCACGTTGGTGACCCACTTGAATTAAAATGCAACACTTCAAAAATGAAAATAAAATCTAGGCTCTGAAATGAAAGAGTACTATTTATGAGATTTAGTAAGTACACATTATTCCCAGATTCCGTGTGGTTTTGAGCTGTTAGTTTTAACAGGACGTGCAACCTCATCTCCCTCCTGTCGCACAAATGATTTTAGCATGATATCGATGAGTTATGACAAATAAGTGTTGCGTTCCTTTGTTTAGCGACCCCTACATTTAAATGCATTCCAACATCACGTACAACCTGATTTCCCCCCTAATCGATATCAGTGATTTATTGCTACTTGTCAAAACAACACTGTTTCTGGTGCTTGTGCAGTTTATAAGGAGCTTGTTTAAAAAAATACAAGAATTATGATTATTGTGGCAGTTTGTGTAAATAGCACATGTTATGTTTAGGTTTTCAATTTATCCCAAACTGTTTCTGCATATTGGTTATTGATTTGGACACGTTAAAACTGTGTTTTGACATTGAGGCTATCCCACCTAGCACAATGTAATTGAAAAGACGTTGAAAATAAGACTATGCAATCAACAACAAATTTTTGTTTTATTTTTTATTATACCATGCCTTACCATTAAGTTAATTATTGACAATACATATTATCAAAGGGGTGTACATTTGGTTTTGGTATTTCATATTTACATTTCATGTAACATTTAGTAACGAAATTTATTCATGCAACCAACTGACAGTTTTTTGGGTACAATTATATTGACATTGTTGCCCTGTTTTTAGAATATCAGGGTTAATTCTCACATGTGCCAAACCAAATGTACTAGAGCATGACATTGGGGACTGGGCCCCGATCCAACAACATGCCTATCTAGTGAACCCTGAAAAGAGAGAGAAGCTCTGCAGTGAGGTGGAAAGTTACTACGGATATTGCAGGAGTTTCCTCTTGAAATCAGACATGTCTGTGGTAAGGACAACTTGGTTGCTGATTGTCTCAAGAATGGGCAGTCAAAAATATTAGTGTTTTGTGTTTAGCCATTGCGTTGCCATGGATCACAATTTATTTTGACTGCACGGTTTTCCTGTGGGTTTTGTTTGGGCTCGTTCCAAGGGAACGAGAGTTCTAGAAGCGAGTGAGTTTTTCAAAAAATTCTAGAAACTACTTTTTTTTAAACTTTTTTTTTTAAATTGTTGATTGCTAGTAGACACCATGTTTATATTGGTGAAGGTGAAGCATTGCAGTTGATTATAATGTGAAATGGAAGTTGTTTTCTGTTGGTGGTGAGCATTCTCTTAAGGTGTTAGTCTTTGGTTTTTCCATTTATGTTTTGAGGTTGTTCGTTAGCACGTCTAGCTCGTTAGCACGTAGGACGCACTGATTGGTGTCACCTCGTTAGTCAGTATGTGTTACACCTGTGCTGGCTTGTCATCTCGTTAGTGGGAAGGTATTTCACCTGAGCTGGTCCAGGTTCTATTTAACTTCTACTTCATCACAATCCCGGATCCGGGAGCACCCCCATCAGTAAAAAAGCTGACTAGCATAGCCTAGCATAGCGTCACAAGTAAATATCATTAAATCACTAGTCCAAGACACCAGATGAAAGATACACATCTTGTGAATCCAGCCATCATTTCTGATTTTTTAAGTGTTTTACAGCGAAAACACAATATAGCATTATATTAGCTTATATTAGCCCAACTCACTATAACGCAGCACAAAGAAATATCCAAAAATCGCAATATACTGATATAAACTGATATAACTTGGTTTAAAATAACAACATTATGATGTCTTTAACACCTATATCGAATAAAATCAGAGCCGGATATATCTAAGGCCTATAACGGGAGCTTCCCAGAACGCCATCCTGAGGTCTGTCTTGCGTCATGGCGAATGATGAAAAGAGTGCACCCCACGTTCCCAGACCCTTTATATGGCCTCAGATCTGCCTAGCAACTCCATTTCAATTCTCACTATTTGCTGGGGAAGGCGTATGCAGTGCATCTCGACCAATAGAAGACATAATGTAAATAAAGGTTAAATAAATAATAAACTGACCCCAGAACAGCCTGCCTGATTTCAGATTTCTCACTTTGCTCCAACTTGAGTTCTGTTTTACTCACAGATATAATTCAAACGGTTTTAGAAACTAGAGAGTGTTTTCTATCCAATAGTAATAATAATATGCATATTGTACGAGCAAGAATTGAGTACGAGGCAGTTTAATTTGGGAACAAAATTTTTACAAAGTGAAAACAGCACCCCCTATTGAGAAAAGGTTTTAAGAGTGTCTGGCCCAGTGCTCCAGTTGTCTTGATAGATGTGGAGAGGCAACACCTTTAGTTGCTCCACCTTTTTGATTTGCTTCCTGTCTTTAAGTTTGGTGTGGGTTTTTCTTTTGTTTGCCTCTTCTTGGGCAGATTTAGTGGGTCTCATGGTGGGTGTCTTTTATGTCCCAGTTGTTGTTACTAGTCAACTTTTAGTGGACACTGTGAGCAAAACTGCAACATTATGGTATAATACTTTTATTGGATCAAATGGTTGTTTTATGCAACAGAATAGAGGGTTCTTAGAACTATTGTGTCTGTGTGTTCTACTTAGGATGGGCCTCTGGGAGATAACACTGACAGGAGATTTCCAATGTTTTTTGGGTGATAAAACCTAAAGAGACCTCATTCCAGAGCATGAGTTAATGTTTCAGTTCTATATGGTACCAGGGAGAGATGACCTCAGGGCCAGACCCTGGTCTCTACACAAATAGTACTGTTTTTACAGCAGATACTGTCTGCTGAGAATTATAAGTATCTTTCATACAAATCTTAACCTTGTGACCCGTTCTATACGTTTATTGTTGGTCATGTAGGTTGAAAGGGGTGTATCTTGGCTATAAAAGACCTTTGTACTTTTGTCTCGTGGCTCTCAACAAATCTTATGGGGGTGATTTGTCGACCAGCCATCATTATCGTAGAGCACTCAATTGATTCACTTTATATGTGTGTGTTGTATTGACCTGCTCCCTTATTAATAAGTGAATAAAGATTTAGTTTAAGAATATCTCTGACTTGTGTGATAAGTTTATCTCCTCATTTGATATGAAAGAAATTAACCACATTTGGGGATGTTAATCTTGACTTGGTGACGCTCCTGATGACCTGGTAAATGGTGCACCAGGGATCCCTTTAACATGGGATCTCAGGGAGACAACACTTTGGGAATGGAGCAGATGGACTCACCTTTGATCTGAGAGGCAGCTCAGGGAGACCACACTTTGGGAATGGAGCAGATGGACTCACCTTTGATCTGAGAGTCAGCTCAGGGAGACCACACTTTGGGAATGGAGCATATGGTCCCACCTTTGATCTGAGAGGCAGCTCAGGGAGACCACACTTCGGGAACGGAGCAGATGGACCCACCTTTGATCTGAGAGGCAGCTCAGGGAGACCACACTTTGGTAATGGAGCAGATGGACCCACCTTTGATCTGAGAGGCAGCGAGCCGAGTGGATACCACATCTCAAACCTAGTTTAAAAAAAAAGAGGTGAGCGAAACACGCAAAAAAGCCTCGTAGTGTGTATTCCTGTGTGAGGGGGGTACCTTGGAGGTGTAAACAGGGCCCAGTCAGGAGGCTCTGAGTGTGTATTCCTGTGTGGAGGTGTAAACAGGGCCCAGTCAGCTATCTGTGAACTGGATGAAAACTAGAATCTCTGTTTACTAGTTAAGACCATTTATGATATAATATAAGATAGTAAGGTGCACCTGTAATTGTTTTAAACCTGTAATTGTTTTAAACCTGGACCCCATTTTAGAAGTATTGAAAGATGTAAATGTATCAGTTGCATTATCCTAGGAAATAACCATGAAATAGAAATGTGAAAATATTCCTGCAGATTAAAATATTGTTCAAAAACAACTAATTGATTATGTATGTTTGGGAATAGCATTGTGTGACTGCGATATGAGAGTTGTGTGACTGCGTTATGAGAGTTGTGTGACTGATATGAGAGTTGTGTGACTGCGTTATGAGAGTTGTGTGACTGATATGAGAGTTGTGTGACTGTGATATGAGAGTTGTGTGACTGTGATATGAGAGTTGTGTGACTGTGATATGGGAGTTGTGTGACTGTGATATGGGAGTTGTGTGACTGCGATATGAGAGTTGTGTGACTGCGTTATGAGAGTTGTGTGACTGTGATATGTGAGTTGTGTGACTGTGATATGAGAGTTGTGTGACTGTGATATGGGAGTTGTGTGACTGCGATATGAGAGTTGTGTGACTGCGTTATGAGAGTTGTGTGACTGCGATATGTGAGTTGTGTGACTATGATATGAGAGTTGTGTGACTGTGATATGAGAGTTGTGTGACTGTGATATGAGAGTTGTGTGACTGTGATATGAGTTGTGTGACTGTGATATGTGAGTTGTGTGACTGTGATATGAGAGTTGTGTGACTGTGATATGAGAGTTGTGTGACTGTGATATGAGAGTTGTGTGACTGTGATATGAGAGTTGTGTGACTGTGATATGAGAGTTGTGTGACTGTGATATGAGTTGTGTGACTGTGATATGTGAGTTGTGTGACTGCGATATGAGAGTTGTGTGACTGTGATATGTGAGTTGTGTGACTGCGTTATGAGAGTTGTGTGACTGAGTCTTAATCAGAAGTTTGGATAGTAACATAGAGATCTATAGTTCCTCACAGAGATCTATAGTTCCTCACAGAGATCTATAGTTCCTCACAGAGGTCTATAGTTCCTCACAGAGGTCTATAGTTCCTCACAGAGGTCTATAGTTCCTCACAGAGATCTATAGTTCCTCACAGAGGTCTATAGTTCCTCACAGAGATCTATAGTTCCTCACAGAGATCTATTTTTCCTCACAGAGATCTATATAGTTCCTCACAGAGATCTATAGTTCCTCACAGAGATCTATAGTTCGTCATATAGAAATATTCTGAATCAGATGATTGACATGTGGATAATAAGCTTTGAAAGAAATTTCTGTTACTTCACTGCCATCATAGAAGATCACGGGGTGGTATTGAGAGGGGATGATAGTTTAGAAAGCAGCGGAAGGTCTATAGTTCCTGGGAGGCTTGATTTTGCCGTGGTCTCTGGGAGGTTAGAGAACCGTTGAATTCCAGTCATTGTCCGGGAAACAAACATATATTTTTTGGGTTCCGCTGTGAGTATGTTTGGAGAGCTGCTTCGTAGCTATGGAGAGTCCTTGAAAAAGCAAATGGAATGGTTGTCATGAGTACCTGAGAATTTCTTACGTTTTATATGGATTCTGTGAATATATGTAACGGTCGTCATAGTCGTTCTCCTCATGGATCGGAACAACACGCAGAGTGGGTAGTGCTCATGATAATTTATTAAATCGAAACTGAACACTAACATGAAACAAAATAACAAAATGAATACAACCGACAACAGTCCCGTGTGGCACGAATACAAACACGGAAACAAACACCCACAAAACACACGTGAAACCTAGGCTGCCTAAGTATGATTCTCAATCAGGGACAACGATTGACAGCTGCCTCTGATTGAGAATCATACCCGGCCGAACACAAACATCCCAACATAGAAAATCACACATAGACAAACCCACCCAACTCACGCCCTGACCAACTAAATAAATACAAGACAAAAGAAAACAGGTCAGGAACGTGACAATATATGAAAATAAGATGAATTGTATGTGTGTATAATCGATTACTAGAGATTTGATAAAGTAATACTGGGAATATAATTAGATAAAATTTAAACAACCCATATGTAGACGAATGTAGGTTTTGAGTTGGTATCTTTAATGGATCATTTGATAAAGATGAGGTTTAAGCATTATTAAACTGTCTACAAAGTCTGGGCAGTTGTCTCAAACTGATGGGAGTGTGTCCACTTTAAAGATGAAACTATAAAACGCTTATTGGATTTTCTCCGTCCGGGTACTACATTTGAAATAAACTGCACTTAAGTCCTGAAAATTTAGGGGGGGGGGGGGGTTCTTCCCAATATGAGAGGAGTTGCTATATTTATTGAATAAACCTTTTTCCATAAAGTTAGAGTGAACCCCACCTTCTAAGAAGTTCTTTGAAGAACCTCTTGGGGCTGTTTTTCATTGACCAAGAACCCTACGGTTCTTAGGGGATCTGAGAACAACTCCAGTTGAACCCTTCATTTTTAGAGTTGTAGTCGGCTCTATTTACTCTCAGATTCAACACATGCTGATTAGCATCAACGATCAAGTCAGCTGCTGCTGCTCCAATACAGTATGAGGTGAGACGGTGAACTGATGTTGAACCGGGCAGTCAGCTGCTGCTGCTCCAATACAGTATGAGGTGAGACGGTGAACTGATGTTGAACTGGGCAGTCAGTCATTCATTCTGTACTATGAGTCTATCAAATCAAATTGTATTAGTCACATGCGCCGAATACAACAGGTGTAGTGAAATGCTTACAGTGAATCCTTAGAGTGAAATGCTGACTTACAAGCCCCTAACCAACAATGCAGTTTTAAAAAGTACAAATAAGAATAAGAAATAAAAGGAACAAGTAATTAAAGAGCAGAAGTTAAATATCAATAGCTAGACTATATACAGGGGGTACCGGTACAGAGTCAATGTGAAGACTATATACAGGGGGTACCGGTACAGAGTCAATGTGGAGACTATATACAGGGGGTACCGGTACAGATTCAAAGTGGAGGCTATATACAGGGGGTACTGGTACAGAGTCAATGTGGAGACTATATACAGGGGGTACCGTTACAGAGTCAATGTGGAGACTATATACAGGGGGTACCGTTACAGAGTCAATGTGGAGACTATATACAGGGGGTACCGGTACAGAGTCAATGTGAAGACTATATACAGGGGGTACCGGTACAGAGTCAATGTGGAGACTATATACAGGGGGTACTGGTACAGAGTCAATGTGGAGACTATATACAGGGGGTACCGTTACAGAGTCAATGTGGAGACTATATACAGGGGGTACCATTACAGAGTCAATGTGGAGGCTATATACAGGGGGTACCGGTACAGAGTCAATGTGGAGACTATATACAGGGGGTACCTGTACAGAGTCAATGTGGAGACTATATACAGGGGGTACCGTTACAGAGTCAATGTGGATGACTATATACAGGGGGTACCGGTACAGAGTCAATGTGGAGACTATATACAGGGGGTACCGGTACAGAGTCAATGTGGAGACTATATACAGGGGGTACCGTTACAGAGTCAATGTGGATGACTATATACAGGGGGTACCGTTACAGAGTCAATGTGGATGACTATATACAGGGGGTACCGGTACAGAGTCAATGTGGAGACTATATACAGGGGGTACTGGTACAGAGTCAATGTGCGGGGGCCCAGGTTAGTCGAGGTAATATGTACATGTAGGTAGAGTTATTAAAGTGACAATGCATAGATCATAACAGAGTGTGTGGGGGGGCCCTTCCTCTGACACCGCCTGGTATAGAGGTCCTGGATGGCAGGAAGCTTGGCCTCAGTGATGTACTGGGCTGTACGCACTACCCTCTGTAGTGCCTTGTGGTTGGAGGCCAAGCTGTTGGTATACCAGAAAGTGATGCAACCAGTCAGGATGCTCTCGATGGTGCAGCTGTAGAACCTTTTGAGGATCTGAGGACCCATGCTAAATCTTTTCAGTCTCCTGAGGGGGAATAGGTTTTGTCGTGCCGTCTTCACGATTGTCTTGGTGTGCTTGGACCGTGATTAGTTTGTTAGTGATGTGGACACCAGGGAACTTGAAGCTCTCAACCTGCTTCACTACAGCCCCGTCGATGAGAATGGGGGCGTGCTCGGTCCTCTTTTTCCTGTAGTCTACAATCACCTACTTTGTCTTGGTCACGTTGAGGGAGAGGTTGTTGTCCTGTTACCACACAGCCAAGTCTCTGACCTCCTCCCTATAGGCTGTCTCCTCGTTGTTGGTGATCACTGTTGTGGCATTGGCAAACTTAATGATGGTGTTGGAGTCGTGCCTGGCCATGCAGTCATGAGTGAACAAGGAGTACAGGAGGGGGCTGAGCACGCACCCCTGAGGGGCCACTGTGTTGAGGATCAGCATGGCGGATGTGTTGTTACCTACCCTTAAAAATCATGAGCTGGCGCACACCTAGAAAAATTGTTTGTGTGGAGGTGCTGACTAACGGCGAATAAACTATAAACTATCAAAATAAAGAAAGTCTCACACTCCACGTATAAACTCCCAGCAATTTAATGGGTATTTACCAACATTTCGGCATCACTGTGCCTTCCTCAGGGTGATGTCATGAATACTTGAACCAGGTTATGTAGACAAACAGTGCAATTAGTGTAACCAATGATAATAGTGAGGGGTGTGTCATAATGATTAAGGTAATTAAAATTAATTAGTGAAACTGTTAAAAAAATACTATAAAATAGTATATGGCATATTAAATATATTACTCTATTGTTATCATATAGAAACATCATGGAATATTGTACATCATATGAAACATTGTTTCATTCAATTTCACATAAGGATATTTCATATTTAAAAGTACAGAAGTCAGAACCCATCACCTGCTATGTAAAAGAGACAGAAGAATGCACAATGGTCAATGCTACCCGGGATCCTTGGGACAACGCTACCTAAACCCTTAATAAACCATTTTAAATGTCAACTTCTGTTTGTAGCGTGGTTCGTTCTGCGTTGTGTACGGTCTACCCGCAACCCCTACCGTAACCATTTTAAATGTCAAAGGCCCATCCTGGTAGATCTGAACCTAATGCAGCTTGGAGTGATCAGATGACAGAAGTCACATGTAGGTGCCAGGTGTAACTGAGGCCATAGATGCTCCATATCCATTACTTGGAGTGTTTTATATAATATGACAAATGTGTTTCTTTCTGTGTGGCAGGGGCAGTCAAGAAATGGAACGGCAAGGCCACAGAACATGACATAAGCAGAGCTGTGGGAGACCACCTCAAGCCCCTGGTAGAGCCGGGAGTGGTGTTTACCACTCCACCATGCCTTCAGTAGGCTGGAAAAGTGGGATTGATCTGTTTGATCCATGTTTCAGTTTTCAGAAGTTGAATCCTTTAACATATTGTTGATTTCAACAAATGGACTGGGTTGGTTGAAAAGTGATACTGAACATACATACCATAGTGGAAGACATACTGAATTTACACTAAGATGGACCAAGATATGTGTTGCTTTGGCAAGAGTCTGTTGATTTGGTCAGTCATTGGGTTCATTTGTTTTGCAATATGTTCAAATCAAGCTTTATTTATACAGCACATTTCAGACATGGATGCAACACAATGGCTTCACAGGAAAAAACAATGAAAATAAACAGAAATATTGAGGATAAAAAACAGAATAACTGAAAAACTAATGAGCATTCTAAGTAAATGTCATCGATTAAAATATGAACAATTCACTGCAATATCCAACCCAAAATATCATGTCTTACTCCATTGTTTGATGTTACGTTCTCCAGCAAGAAAACCAACATTTTTCCTCAAACAGAAGATGGAATTAACAAAGAATCACTGATAACAACCACAACTAAACAGGTTCTAGGAGGGGCTCTGAAAGACACTATGGGGGTGTCCACTGGAAGTTTACTAGTAACAACAACTGGGACATAAAAGACACCCACCATGAGACCCATTAAATCTGCCCAAGAAGAGGCAAACAAAAGAAAAACCCACACCAAACTTAAAGCTAGGACACAAACCAAAAAGGTGGAGCAACTAAAAGGTGTTGACTCTCCACATCTATCAAGACAACTGGAGCACTGGCCCAGACACTCTTAAATAGAACCTGGACCAGCTCAGGTGAAATACCTTCCCACTAACGAGATGGACAAGCCAGCACAGGTGTAACACATACTTACTAACGAGGTGACACCAATCAGTGCGTCCTACGTGCCAACGAGCTAGACGTGCTAACGAGCTATACATGCTAACAAGCTATATGGGCGAGTCCAACCTCAAAACATAAATGGAAAAACCAAAGCCTGTAACACCTTCCCCCTTAAGACAACAAATATATCCTATATTTTTGTTGGACAAGTTTGCTCACCACCAACAGAAAACAATTTCCATTTCACATTATAATCAACTAAAATGCTTCACCAATATAAACATGGTGTCTACTGGCAGTCAACAATTAAAAACAAGAAAAAACACATATTTCTAATTAATAATATACAATCGTATAATAATATCGTATCTTTTCTCCTTTTTCTTTCTAGACTCTCGTCTTCCTAAAACTCATTAGCTTCTAGAACTCTCTTCTTCCTAAAACCCACTAGCTTCTAGAACTCTCGTCCCCTTGGAACGAGCCCAAACAAAACTCATCTCCAATACGGAAAATCGTGCAGTCAAAATGAATTGTGATCCATGGCAACTCACTGGCAAAACACAAATCTTTTTGACTGCCCATTCTTGAGACAATAAGCAACCAAGTTGTCCTTACCACGGACGTGTCTGATTTCAAGAGGAAACTCCTGCAATATCCGTAGTAACTTTCCACCTCACTGCAGAGCTTCTCTCTCTTTTCAGGGTTCACTCGATAGGCATGTTGTTGGATCGGGGCCCAGTCCCCAATGTCATGCTCTAGTACATTTGGGTTGGCACATCTGAGAATGAACCCTGCTATTCTAAAAGAAGGGCAACAATGTCAATATATTTATACCCGAAAATTGTCAGTTGATTGCATAAATAATTATGATTACTAAAAGTTACATGAATTGTAAACATGAATTACCAAAACCAAATGTACACCCCATTGATAATATGTATTGTCAAAAAATTCACTTAATGGTAAGGCATGGTATAATAAAAAATGTAAAAAAAAATATTTGATTGCATAGTCTTATTTTCAACAACTTTTCAATTACACTGTGCTAGGTGGGATAGCCTCAATGTCAAAACACAGTTTTAACGTGTCCAAATCAATAACCAATATGCAGAAACAGTTTGGGATAAATTGAAAACCTAAACATAACATGTGCTATTTACACAAACATCTGCCACAATAATCATATTTCCAGAAAAGTTGTTTTGACAAGTAGCAATAAATCACTGATATCAATTAGGGGGGAAATCCGGTTGTACGTGATGTTGGAATGCATTTAAATGTAGGGGTCGCTAAACAAAGGAACGCAACACTAATTTGTCATAACTAATCGATATCATGCTAAAATCATTTATGTGACAGGAGGGAGATGAGGTTGCACGTCCTGCTAAAACTAACAGCTCAAAAACCACACAGAATCTGGGAATAATGTGTCCTTACTAAATCACATAAATAGTACTCTTCCAATTCAGAGCCTGGATTTTCCCCCTGAGGCTAATATCCATATCATGTTGAAATCAATAGAACAGGGGACAAACGTTTAGGGTTCTACATTGTGACATCATTAAAATACTCCTACTACAATGTTAAAACATTCTACATTGTGACATCATTAAAATACTCCTACTACAATGTTAAAACATTCTACATTGTGACATTAATTCATTGATATCATGAAACAACTGCTTCATGTATTTTCTGATGTTTAGTCAGAGATCTTTTATCAGATTACCTCTGGTCACAGCTAAGAGGTTTCTCTCCTGTGTGTATTCTCTGGTGTTGTTTGACTGAGTAAAACTCTTCCCATATTGATCACAGCTATAAGATTTCTATTATGTGTGTTTTCTCTGGTGTACATTCAGCTGCCCAGATGTAACAAAACTCTTCACACATTGATTACAGCTATAAGGTTTCTCTCCTGTGTGTGTTCTCTGGTGTAAAGTCAGAGAGCCAGATGTAGTAAAACTCTTCCCACATTCATCACAGCTATACGGTTTCTCTCCTGTGTGTGTTCTCTGGTGCACTGTCAGATAGGCAGAAGTAGTAAAACTCTTCCCACATTCATCACAGCTATAAGGTTTCTCTCCTGTGTGTATTCTCTGGTGTACTGTCAGATAGCTAGATCTACCAAAACTCTTCCCACATTTAACACAGCTATAAGGTTTCTCTCCTGTGTGTGTTCTCTGGTGTAAAGTCAGATTTCTAGATGTAACAAAACTCTTCCCACATTGATCACAGCTATAAGGTTTCTCTCCTGTGTGTGTTCTCTGGTGTGTAGTCAGACTGCTAGATGTAGTAAAACTCTTCCCACATTGACCACAGCTATAAGATTTCTCTCCTGTGTGTATTCTCTGGTGTACTGTCAGATAGCTAGATCTACCAAAACTCTTCCCACATTGAACACAGCTATAAGATTTCTCTCCTGTGTGTATTCTCTGGTGTACTGTCAGATAGCTAGATCTACCAAAACTCTTCCCACATTGAACACAGCTATAAGGTTTCTCTCCTGTGTGTGTTCTCTGGTGTATGGTCAGATCTCCAGATTGACTAAAACTCTTCCCACATTGATCACAGCTATAAGATTTCTCTCCTGTGTGTATTCTCTGGTGTACTGTCAGATAGCTAGATCTACCAAAACTCTTCCCACATTGAACACAGCTATAAGGTTTATCTCCTGTGTGTGTTCTCTGGTGTATTGTCAGATCTCCAGATTGACTAAAACTCTTCCCACATTGATCACAGCTATAAGATTTCTCTCCTGTGTGTGTTCTCTGATGAATTTTAATGCCTGATGAGGTGAATCTCTTCCCACAGTCAGAGCAGCAGTGAGTTCTATTCCCTGTGGATCTCTGCAGGTGTTTATTGAGGTGTTCTGATCTGGAGAGACTCTTCTCTGCCTCGTCAGCATCATGAGGTTGTTGAGGCTCCCCAAAGGATCCACGATAGTCCCGTATCTCTCCTGTGTGAACAACAAAGTCAGATGATTAAAGGCCCACAACAGTGGAAATCCACTGTAAAAGGTGATGCCAACAGCGTAGCCATGATGTTTTTGACGTCTGTAATGAATGTTAAAATTATTTGACAATTGTCTTAAAATGAGCAAGAATAGTCATATTTTAGTAGTAACATCGATGATTGTAGACTAGAAATAAGTTATTCATGTTGTTGAAACTAAGCAGTGTGCCAGACGACTTTTGGTCTCCAATATAGGCCCTTTTCTGTGTTTAATAAAATTGCGGCACAAGGGCGATGCGCACACAATTTGATTGCAGAAACACCTCCCTGCTAATGAGGAAACCGATAGTAATGGATGTAGTATATCTGCTAATGAGGAAACCACAAGTTATGGATGTAGTATATCTGCCTGGAGCAAAAATGGTGAGCAAAGCTTTTAGTTTTTCACAATGTATTCTGAATGTGAATGGGGGAAAACTCCGGGGAGTAACCTCTATTTCCAGGTTGATTATGAGTACATTTCACACTACTTTGGATTATAATTGTAAGGCTTGTTTGAATGTCCAGTTTAATATGTTTGAAGATTTATAAGTAATTATTGAAGAACCACGTTAATGACAGTATCCATTTGGGTGTTGTCAATAAAGTAAAGATTTTATTTGTATATTTCTCATATATATAGCAAAGCAGACCGACAAAAAAACAACAGAGTTACACGTGGGATAAACAAAAGTACAGTCAATAACACAATAGAAAAATCTATATACAGTGTGTGCAAATGGAGAAAGGAGGTAAGGCAATAAATAGGCCATAAAAGTGAAGTAATTACAATTTAGCAAATTAACACTGGAGTGATAGATGTGCAGATGATGATGTGCAAGTAGAAATACTGGTGTGCAAAAGAGCAAAAAAGTAAATAAAAACATGGGGATGAGGTAGGCAGTTGGATGGGCTATTTACAGATGGACTGTGTACAGCCGCAGCGATCGGTAAGCTGCTCAGATAGCTGATACTTAAAGTTAGAGAGGGAGATTTAAGTCTCCAACTTCAGCGATTTTTGCAATTCGTTCCAGTCATTGGCAGCAGACAAGTGGAAGGAAAGGCGGCCAAAGAGGTGTTGGTTTTGGGGATGACCAGTGAGATATAACTCCTGGAGCACGTGCTATGGGTGAGTGTTGCTATGGTGACCAGTGAGCTGAGTGAAGGCGGCCTAGCAAAGACTTATAGATGACCTGGAGCCAGTGGGTTTGGCGACGAATATGTAGTGAGGGCCAGCCGACGAGAGCATACAGGTCGCAGTGGTGGGTGGTATATGGGGCTTTGGTGACAAAACGGATGGTACTGTGATAGACTGCATCCAGGTCGCTGAGTAGAGTGTTGGAGGCTATTTTGAAAATGACATCGCTGAAGTCAAGGATCGGTAGGTTAGTCAGTTTTACAAGGGTATGTTTGGCAGCGTGAGTGACGGAGGCTTTTGCTGCGGAATAGGAAGGCGATTCTAGATGTAATTTTGGATTGGAAATGCTTAATATTAGTCTGGAAGGAGAGTTTACAGTCTAGCCAGACACCTAGGTATTTATAGTTGTCCATATATTCTAAGTCAGAACCGTCCAGAGTAGTGATACTGGACGGGCGGTTACGGGCAGCGGTTGGTTAAAGAGCATACATTTAGTTTTACTAGCGTTTAAGAGCAGTTGGAGGTCACGGAAGGAGTGTTGTATGGCATTGAAGCTCGTTTGGAGGTTTGTTAACACAGTGTCCAAAGAAGGGCCAGATGTATACAGAATGGTGTCGTCTGCATAGAGGTGGATCAAGGATTCACCCGCAGCAAGAGCAACATCATTGGTATATACAGAGAAAAGAGTCGGTCCGAGAATTGAACCCTGTGGTACCTCCATAGAGACTGCCAGAGGTCCGGACAACAGGCCCTCCGATTTGACATCCTGAACTCTTGTTTGATAAGTAGTTGGTGAACCAGGTATGGCATTGAAGTTCATTTGGAGGTTTGTTAGTTTGTTATTTGGTGAACCAGGTGAGTCAGTCATTTTGAGAAACGAAGGCTGTTGAGTCTGCCGATAAGAATACGGTGATTGACAAAGTCGAAAGCCTTGGCCAGGTTGATGAAGACGGCTACACAGTACTGTCTTTTATCGATGGCTGTTATGATATCCTTTAGTACCTTGAGCGTGGCTGAGGTGCACCCGTGACCAGCTCGGAAACTGGATTGCACAGCGGAGAAGGTACGGTAGGATTCAAAATGGTCAGTGATCTGTTTGATAATTAACTTGACTTTCAAAGACTTTAGAACGGCAGGGCAGGATGGATATAGGTCTGTAATAGTTTGGGTCTAGAGTGTCAACCCCTTCGAAGAGGATTAAAAGCGTGCAAAAAGTAAACTGCCTGTTACTCAGGCGCAGAAGCTAGGATATGCATATAACATGTAGATTTTGATATAAAACACTCTACGGTTTCCAAAACTGTTAAAATAATGTCTGTGAGTATAACAGAACTCATATGGCAGGCAAAAACCTGAGGAAATCCAACCAGGAAGTTGGAGATTGAGGGTTGTAGTTTTTCAATTTAATGACTTACTAATATACTGTGTCTATGGGGTCACTTCCCACGCCTTCCAGCAGATGTCAACAGTCTTTAAAATGTTGTTTGAGGCTTCCATTGTGGAAAATGAGAGCATAAGAGCTGTTTGACGAGGGGGCTTCCTGAAGAACATTGGTGCACTCTCGCGCATTCCCGTGATGCTCGCCTTACTTTCTTTTTCTTCTGTAATTCTTCTGTAATACGCAATTGTCCGGTTGGATTATTATTGAAGATTTTTGATAAAAATATCCTAAAGATTGATTGTAAACAACGTTTGACATGTTTCTACGAACTTTGATGGTACTTTTTTGACTTTTCGTATTGATGTTCTGAGCGTGCCTGGTGCATTTGGAATAGTGAAGGGAACACCTGAACAAAACGGAGGATTTTGGACATAAATATGGACTTTATCGCACAAAACTAACATTTCTTGTGGAACTGAGAGTCTTTCGAGTGCATTCCACCGAAGATCAGCAAAGGTAAGTGAAGATTTATAACGCTGTTTCTGACTTTTGTTGATTCCACAACATGGCTGGTAACTGTATGGCTTGCTTTGTCTCTGAGCGCTGTACTCAGAATATTGAACAATGTGCTTTCGACGCTTTTTTGAAATCTGACACAGCGGATGCATTAAGAACAAGTTTATATTTAATTCCATGTAAAACACTTATATCTTTTATCAACGTTTATGATGAGTATTTCTGTCATTTGATGTGGCTCTCTGGAATTTCACAGGAGAGTTTTGGAGGCAAAGTATTTCTGAACATAACGCACCAATTTAAACTGAGGCTTTTGGATATAAATATGAACTTTATCGAACAAAACATACATGTGTAACATTGAGTCCTGGGAGTGTCATCTGAAGCAGATCGTCAAAGGTTAGTGATTCATTTTAGCTGTATTTCTGTTTTTTGTGACGCCTCTCCTTGCTTGTAAAATGGCTGTGTGGTTTTTCTTGTCCTGGCACTGTCCTAGCATAATCTAATGGTGTGCTTTCGTCGAAAAGCCTTTTTGAAATCGGACACTGTGGTTGGAATAACGAGAAGTGTTTCTTTAAAATGGTGTATAATACTTGTATGTTTGAGAAATTTGAATTATGAGATTTTTGTTGTTTTGAATTTGGCGTCCTGCTATTTCAATGGCTGTGGTCGAGTTGGGACGCTAGCGTCCCACATACACAAGAGAGGTTAACCAAGTTTAATTCATCCCAAAGGGTCGTTAGAGCTGTAATTCAGACAACATGTTCTCACCATCACAAGTATATATACCCCACTTTGGACAATCCTCCTCTCCAATCCTTACATCTTCTGTGTCGACAGGAAGAGGGTAACAGGATACTAAACCCTTATTACTCCCTTCAGGGGATCTGACCTGACCTCAACCCTTCCTTCGCCTAATCCACAGATGTCCATCCACTTCCCCTATAGCAATCCTGTGATCTCCTCCCGTCCACCAAGCACATTCCACAGCCACTCTGTCTTTCTACAGATCTCACTCCTTTATATACTCTGCGTCTGATCTATCATGTCTTTAATATCTCAATGTTCAAAGTTTAGCCCAAATCCAGTCATAAAGTTACACTCCCTTTCAGTCAGTCAACTTCAGTAAAACATACCATGGGAAAATACAATCATTCCCCAACCGACCCAAACGGATACTAAATTAAACAGCCCCTGTCAGATCACCCAGACCTGACCCCGCAAGATGCGTCAGTTTAGTCAATTTATTCATTGTCTTTTGTTTGAAACACTCCTGTCAATGTTGAGTAAGGACGCACACCTAACTACGCATATAGAAGTAGGACTAGTCTACCTGGCCTGTGTGCAAATGTAGGCCTATAAATGTGCCCATTTGAGGATGTCTGATAGTATTTCTCATTGTCTTAACGCACCACCACTAATGAGCTGTGGAGCTTCTCAAAGTATTTTTTTTCTTCGCCTCAAACAGCAAGTAAACAAAGTCTAATCAAAATCAATTGCATACGACAATAGTTCCTCAAGTATTTTCGTAAAATATTTCCACTCGGCATGAAAGGAAAAAATTTAATTCTCTGATCCAGTGGAAATGTAATAAAATACCTGATTACTTCTTATCTTTTGCACAAATAGCCTACAGCTGTGTCTGTCCCAAACTCACTGGCGCGGGAAACTGAGGGCCCAGAATATTTTAGACAATGTCGCAAGCTTGCCATCACAAGTTTCGGGGGACCAAGTTGATAGTTGATACAATGTTTCAAGTTTGTTGTAGACAGGCCATGAGCAGCCAATGTGATTTCTAGGATATTTATTTTTATCAGGATATTTTCTATCTGCAGAATGCAATGTTTTTATTTTTTATGTCGGCTATTTTTTTTACATAGTTGGCAATAAAAGTTACTTTTAGATTTGTATAATTTTCATTTAGATTTAGATAGAATGTAGATTAATCACAGACAATGATTTTGAGATACTATTACAAATTAAATGAAACTGTTCCACAAAAATGTGCATATGAAAATCATAACTGGCACGCAGATCGGTAGAAATGGTCAGATACATTGTCTCTAAATGGAAAAGTTTGACGACCGCTGGTGTAGTTAATTACTGAAAACTTCAGGAGCATAACGACAGTATTTACAAAGTCCAGCAACAGTGGGAGGGAAGAGTTTTTCTCGGTTATATTGATGACTGGCTCCCTCGAGTAACTTGTGTATCTGTAATTATTTAATCAAACAGCATGCTTAGAGCATCAAACAACTTAAAGCAACAACTTTGAGAAGGGTTTAAAACAAAGGTTTCAAACCAATTCATGAATGTAATTACATCTAGGTATATGTCTTGCCTTTAAAGTAAGGGCATGAAAAAAATTGCTGAATATTATACAATGACTTATCAACAGCTCTAATAATTTCACCCCCACAGGAAATCTACACTGGTAATTCTAGAATATACTATATAGCCTAGAAACCTGGTTAAACTATCATTATGACATCATGGATGAATTCTAGAATATAATATATAGCCTAGAAACCTGGTTAAACTATCATTATGACATCATGGATGAATTCTAGAATATAATATATAGCCTAGAAACCTGGTTAAACTATCACTATGACATCATGGATGAATTCTAGAATATACACTATATATCCTAGAATTATGTTTAAAACAATAATTTTGACCTCATGGATGGCCAGTCTTTGTATTCATAGTGTAGTGAATTCAGGGGATAGCCTGAAGGTTGCTACAATGGCTTTCTCTATGAATTTGAGTGTGGTTACATTTCTCCAGCCCCCATCCCCCAGCTGTTTACCAAACCAAGTTTCTGAGCAGCCATTTTGTTGCGGTTTAAAAAATCGTTCCACCACTGTTTTGGTAATAAGAGAAATGTAACTACTTTCAAATTCATAGACAGACCATCCATGATATCAACATTATAGTTTTAACCATGTTGAGGCGATATGTTGGTTTACATTGTTTCTAAACATTAGAGTAGAAAAAGCTTATTTGGGGTTCTGATGGGGTACAACAGTTGAACTAAGCTCATGAGGCATGTGTTATATTCTTCAAGAATCAATGGCTATATATAAATAATTTAAAAGTCCAAAAATTGATGTAGCAATTGCAGATTTCCCCTTTAACGCCACACATCAGTTCAACAACTGCCGAGTTTGGTATTTAAGACAGTACTTACTAGTATTAATCAGGACGCTGTTTCTCAAAACCATCTTATGGCTAATTTCATCGTTGGATGCCTTAAGATGCGTTTGGGAAACCGGCCTCAGACACCCAGTTTCCTCCTCGTCCTCCTTTTTCGATGTGACAGTCATCTCCCCTTCCTCCTCTTTCACTCCAAATACGGCATCCTCCCCTTTCTCTTCCTCTTCTTTCACTGAAACGTCTTTCTCTTCTTCTTTCACTGTAACAGCCTCACCCTCTACTTCTTGTTTTACTGTGACATCCTCCTCTCCCTTCTCCTCTTTCACCAGAAAGATCAGAGCTTCTTTCTCCATCCAGCAGATATTATCTTTAGCAGGAGAAGAGTAGCTTAGTGACCGCATGGTCGGGATGTTAGCTAGCTAGGCTAATGCTAACTTAACCAGTCCGCCAGCTGACTAATAACAACACCGTAAATATTAAATTAAATCGGATAACTAACTAGACGACAGAAGTGGTTTTAAAACACAGTGGCTAATAAAAAAACGAAAGCATCTAAAGAGCTTTATTGGTTCGGCTATTGTGTCCAGCAAGCTACCGAGGTGTCTGACTGTCTGTTGCTGCTGTTGAAAGAAGCGTTCCGTCCACTAGATTATACGTCACAGTAGCAGCGTCGCCTTAAATTCCCACACTGCTGACTGGATTGGGTAGTTGAGTAAAATGTATATTTAATTTTCAGACAAAAAGTTAAAGGGTAGGAACTAGAGACGTCGCTAGAACTAAAATATTAATTAGCCCCCCCTGAATAAATCAATATCAGTCTATATATTTTTTCTGTGATTTATTTTTTTCGTCAACCATTCCATCGCATCTTAAACTTCTTACTGGGGCGGCACTAGGACCGGGGGAGGCTGCTGCACTAGTGATTGTTAGACTTTCTTCAGCAAAGATGGCTGAAAGAAATAGTTCGAGAGAGGGGTACCACTACACAGAACTGAACTGGATCAAAGATGGTGGACAGAAATACTAGGAGAGAGGGGTACTCCTACACAAAACTGAACTGGATCAAAGATGGTGGACAACAGTACTAAGATGGAAGCAAATGTAAGGGATTATAACGTCAAAACGAATCATGCAAAAACATGCACAGTTGACAGGAATGTTAGTTAATGTAGAGACAAACGATTATGCATTTTTTTATCATAAAGTTCATTTCCAAAAATCGTGATTTAGCAAGCTAGCAGACTAGCTAACATTAGCCAGCTAGCTGACTAGCTAACATTAGCCAACTAGCTGACTAGCTAACATTAACCAGCTAGCTGACTAGCTAACATTAGCCAGCTAGCTGACTAGCTAACATTAGCCAGCTAGCTGGCTAGCTTTATGGGTGTTGTGACATGAGTATGAAATTGTAATTCTGGTTGTTTTAGGGACTCCTGAAACAACCAGCAAACCAGACTGTCGTTTTGGAAAACAGTGGATGTAAAGAATCTAGCTAGCTGAAGAATTTACTGCAAATTTAATGTACAATTTTGTAAGCTTTCCTTGCTGATATTTACCATGCAGATAGATGAAATTACGTAGCTAGCTATGTTCTTGCTTATTGTGCAGTGGATGATTAAAATCCCTGTATGCCCATGGATGTGTAGCTAGCTATCTAGCCGATCTGTGTATGGACCCAAACGTTTGGTATACATATTAGTTCAGAACCTAGCTATGAACCTCAGCTATCATAGCCAGTTGTATCAACTTCAAAACAGCCTGAATGACATTAATGAAGCCTATGGATTGAGTAGATTATAATATCATGTTGTGCCAAGGATGCAAGTCGTATTTACATGTAGTTATTACCATGCATGAGATCCCCACATTGTAGCCTGTACATTTAATATATTCACTGATCATGTACTCTACCATGGCAAATAAAGGTGCAGTTTAGGTATGAATGTCTTTGAGATTATTTTTCAGTCATATCCAATACCAGGAGTATCAAATTCCAGTCTTTGAATGACGCTGTGTCTGCATGTATGTATTACAATTCAACAGTGTTTACCAATCTTGGTCCTGGGACATCAATGGTTACACATTGTAACTAATAGACTAGAAACAGGATTTAACTAGTTAATTCATATATACAGAAATATAATGAAATATAATGTTAAAAACAGAACACTACACTTCCTATGCATCATGTAAATACTCCAACACCGGTTCATCTCAACATCTAATGCCCTTCATCTGCATTGATCTGATAAACACAGGATAGGTGGAGTATTTCATCACATTACACTTCATTTCAACCAGTAGAGAATGTGAAACGCTTTATTGAAAAGCTCATTATCCAAGTGTTATAAATACAAGTTCAATCTGTCCTTCAATGCACATCTGTTGTGAATTATAAAAACAGAGGAAGAAAGAGGTGGTGGTGGGAGAGGTGTAAAAGACAGAAAGGGAAAGAGGTAAGCACATAGGAGCAGGGAAGGCAGCACATGATTAATGAATCACAGTGCTACATAAATATTCTCTCAGTTCATCACAATTACATAACAGTGTCTCTAGTCTTCCCAAAGGTTATCTTCAAAGCAGGTGAGGTGGCGATGATGGGACTGGGGGTTGGCATCCTCTCACATCAAAACATATCTGCAGACGAGAGACAGGTGGAGAGAGAGAGCATGTTTAAGCCTGGTGTTTTTATTTTTTATTCTAACATTGTTAGTCATCAATCAGGAGGTGAAATGCAAAACTGACCTTGGATCATTAACTCTGGGACTACTGCATCTCTCTGTATTTCAATGTAAAGCATCTCTTTAATAATACTTCTTGTATAATATAAACTGACCTGGGATCATTAACTCTGGGACTACTGCATCTCTCTGTATTTCAATGTAAAGCATCTCTTTAATAATACTTCTTGTATAATATAAACTGACCTGGGATCATTAACTCTGGGACTACTGCATCTATCTGTATTTCAATGTAAAGCATCTCTTTAATAATACTTCCTGTATAATATAAACTGACCTGGGATCATTAACTCTGGGACTACTGCATCTATCTGTATTTCAATGTAAAGCATCTCTTTAATAATACTTCCTGTATAATATAAACTGTCCTGGGATCATTAACTCTGGGACTACTGCATCTATCTGTATTTCAATGTAAAGCATCTCTTTAATAATACTTCCTGTATAATAAAAACTGACCTGGGATCATTAACTCTGGGACTACTGCATCTATCTGTATTTCAATGTAAAGCATCTCTTTATAATACTTCCTGTTGTCCTGAACAAGTGACCTCTCACCTCTGACCATGCTGTGCCCTCTATGTAGCCAGTTCAGATGCAGGAGGGGTTCACCGACACAGATGATATAACCTAGAGGATTTAGGGAGAAGGGGAGAGAGGGATGAAGTGAAGGAGAGAGACTGTTATTGAGAAAATAAGGTAGGTAAAGCCACAGTGTTCAACAGGAATCTGTGTGTGGCCTCACCTGGTGTCCACACCACACTAAGTGGCTGCAGAGTACTTTATGCTGAAAAACATGAACGGACGAACGAGGACAAACAATATAGCGTAGTTATAGAAATAAGGAAGTGTCTTACTATTCTCTATGGTTGGCCCTCTTGCCTATTCGTTGAAGGTGGAAGGAGCCACAGTTAAAGGGAGAGAAACTGTGAATTGAATAACTGCAGTTGACATTGCTAAGTAAATGGAAGAATACTCTTATTGCAATGTGAATGGCTCTTAAAAGAGCCTTTGGTTGTGCATAGTGTAGTCTATGGTGTTGCCAGGGAACAGCACCCTCTTAAAAGAGCCTTTGGTTGTGCATAGTGTAGTCTATGGTGTTGCCAGGGAACAGCACCCTCTTTGAAGAAGTAGGAGGTGAAGATCTCCCGAACACGGATTGCCTCTCTTGCTGCGTTGTTGGACCCCATCCTTGAAACATCCTGCAGAGCAGCAGACTCCTCCTCTGGGACACGGCGGCGATCTGCAGATCCCCTCCTGGTCCGCGTGTCCATCCTCATGAAGTTACGCAGGACACAGGTAGCCTTCACACATCTGAATTCCTCCAGGAGGCAGTCCCAGATGACCCTGGTCACCCAACCTTGCAGTGCCCTACACGGTAACTGTAGGCAATCGTTTTGAAGGAATCTCCAGTTACAAGGTATCTGTAGCAATATGGAAGACAATGTAATTATTAGACTGTTACATCACCAGGTCATTGTGGATTACTAAAGTATAATATCCCTGATAACAAATCATGATAACATTGGATTGATAGATGCATGGGCACACATATGTGCATGTGTAGCATGTGACAATAACAGGATCATATCAAGGATAGCATCACAAATGAATACATAAATACCACTTGAAGCTTGATAATGAGTTGATCATTTGAAT